>NW_028277176.1:17044166-17358333 GCF_051122295.1 Plectrocnemia conspersa
GGTCACTGCTTAATAAGTTTAAAAACCTGTCAAAATCATTTTGCTTCCATTTTCCCAATAAATCGTAGTTCTTATAATTATAACATTGTTCTTTTTTATTATTTAACTTTAAAGAAACAACTCACTATCGTTTTTAATTAGTATCGTTGATATCGTCAAAGGCTGACATAAATAGAAAGATAAAAAATTTAATCTCAGTGAAGCGATCTTTAAATATTAAAAATATATTAAAAAATAAAAGAAATATATACATATATTTTCTTTCCTGTAGCGGAATCTAATTTTTATTTAAAATAATAAGCATGTTATTAATAATAAAAACCGATCTTAGCTGCACTGTTACATGTTTCTGAATCCCAGACTTTCATTAGGCATTGTCACAAAAACGTGATGTAACAATGTGTGTGTTTCGGATAGATATTACATCTATATATTTTGATAGTTACTCCGTTGTAACACATTGGGCTTGCGCCTGTTTTGTTACAACAGGAAAACAGTTTTCAAGCTAAATATTTTGAAGACAAAAAAAATGTTGCCACAATGTAAAAATTGTATAAAGGCATTCTTAATTAGCAAAAAGAATATTTTTTAAAATGACATCCGAAGAAAATATAACCTGGAATTAGAATGCTTATTTAAATATACATTATTAACGTTTTGACACTATTATTTCCGTTAAAATCTTTACCCCTGTTCAAACTTCACTCCCAATTCATCAAGGGAAATATTTCTGTCTAATCTTTAAAAGAATACCGTTGGACAAGGAGATCTGGAAAATGTATTAACGTGACACCTGCTAATGCTGAAAGGTAGTCAGATTCGATCAATCACTTTCACAGCGACTTTATGTATTTTTTTAAAGAGAGCAAATCTGAATTTGTGCGAATATTTGCAGGACAGTAGCATATAATAAATATTCTGAGTTCTTAACTGCCGCATGTATGTCAAAATACTTGTTGGAGCGACGAGTACCATAGCTTACATACGCTCATGAGGACAGTCACTCAACTCAGACAGTAACTCAAAAAAAGCTTTAAAGACCTTAAGAGAAATGTAGCTGCTTAATTTATAAAGAAGAAACGCATGACAAACTATTTCGAATACTTTTTGAAGGTCGGTATAGACTACATCGAACTGTATTTTAGAATCAAAGCATTTTGTCACCACCTTCGAAAGTCATAGAAGGAACTAATCTATGAAACGTCGCGAGCCAAAACCGAGTTGTTGGTCCACTAGTGCTTGCTGGCAGTGATTGACGATATTTCTGTAAATAATTATATCAAACAACTTAGTATGTGCCAAATGAATTGCAACCGGTCTGAAATTTTCGACACACGATTTATTACCCTTTTTGTGGCTCGAACTCCCGGCCTCTGAGTTGCCAATCTAGACTTTACGGACTACGTTATCCCAACCTATTCCGACGCATGTGCACCATTTTATAAATAACTTTTTTATATAAATGTATTTAAACGAAGATCTTTTTAAACTAAACCATCTAAACTCTTTTCTTTACAGACAATGGTTCAGATTGCTGTAATATATTTATTTATTAACATTAAATAGAAAATACAGTATAAAAGTAATCTCCTGAGCTTTCGATTTTTACAAGGAAATAAGAACAAGCTTTTATATTCAAATTACTTCTGGTCTGTAGTAATAACTCTTACGCGCAATGTCTCTTGACACTTTTTTCTTTGTATTTACTTCATCATTACAACTATTTATTTACTTACTGTTTTGCTGTTGGATTCGAACAATCATTACGAAGTTTCCGGTCGAGTGCGCCCGGCGCTCGCGTGCGTTCCGTTTTTTCACGATCGAAATCGATATTCGTTATTATAAAATAAAATTCTTTGCCAATAATCGACGAATGCAATTTTGCAAGTGGCGAGCCGATCGTGTGTACCTAAACTCGCTATTAGATAATCGCCGATCTGTAAACTTCAGTATAAAAATCGCAGTCCCCACCGAACAGACATCAGTTCACTGTGCATTGTTTAAGCATTATATCGATTTATAGACACAAGCAGTTTGTATAAAATGGCTCACTCGATTAAGGTGATTATGAGTGTATCAGTTGAATATTTTATATCAGTGATTTTTGATAATAATGTTTTATTTTTAAATAAAAATAGTTTTTAGCGATTGCATCGCTCTTCATTGCTGTGTACTGCCAGGACGATCAAGGAGGTTATTCTTACAATAGATTCAGTGGTCCAGTCAGTGGTCAGATTCAACAAATCAAAGTTGAGCCTGCAACAGGACAGGCAGCTACTCTACATGCCGATTATGGATACGATCACAAGACAGGACAGATAAATCCAGAGACTCAAAAGTACGCCCATTACAAGACTCTCGATTATGTGGTAAGTTAATGAAGATCTTAAAAAAAAGTAATTATTCTTACGTTCCAGTAATAACGTTATTTATGAATATAATATAATTTTAAATATCCGACCATTTTTAAAAAGTTATAATAAATTACAGAGCCGCGTAGCGAGAAATATAACGACTTTTTTATTTTATGACTGTATTTAAGAATCAGCTAGCTTTTGTCCATTTAAAACCCTACATAAATATTCCTCATTTTTTTTCTTTAAAAATATATTTTTGTTTCAGTTTTATAAGAATGATAATAACACATTTTTATTAACTTAAACTTATTTACTATATTTTATATTAAATTTTTCGTAATGTTTTTTGGAAGCATTTATTGGAAGGATAACTTACTTTTATTGGGTATTTACGAGTGTTAATTATGTATTTATAGACTATAAAAATATATAAAAATACAAATGTCTTATGGTATTATAAACTAGTAATTTATATCTAATTTGATTTTATGAGCATAATAATTTTTATTGTTTTATCTGTATGAGATGACGGATTAGTATTTTGCTAATATAGGGTTCTCTAATTAATTAACAGCAAAGGCTTAGAAAACATTTCTGTAGCTTTTTTAATTTTAATAGGATCCTTATAATTAGCCATTTAGTGAATTCTTTCTTAATAAATTTAATATCATTTGATTTATAGAAATAGTTAGGAGCATAAAATATATGGGTCGAAGGATAGAGCGATGATATTGTTTTGATATGGTTTATTTGTTGTAAATATTTCGCTGCAATATGAGAGGCGTTAGTCTAATGCGTTAGAACGGCGTAAACACAATTAAGAACTACTTAATAGTGAAACATTAGAGTATCAATCAATGACTAAGTATAAGCTATTATGACAGTTTACAATCATTCTTACAAATATATGCACGAATTAGCTAGATTCAATTTTAATTATTCATCCGTGGTACTAGGAAAATCTAGGAAAACCTAATTTATAATGCTCAATCGGAATTATAATTATGAAATATTTTTTAAAAACGATCTTTCGAACACAATATAAATTAAAATACTTAAGTAATAAAATTACTAAATCAGAGGTCAGCACATAGACACATATTCGGTCGTTACTTGTGACTTATTTATATGACACCACCGGTTGTTGTTTCGGTTCTTTTTATTTTGATTTTGTCAAACAGTCCAGATATGTGTTTGATTGATTTACATTTATTTTTTGCATCTTAACTCAAAATTAAGTAAATTTAAAATGTTATATGAATTCTAAACAGTGCAACTGCTAAACCATATCAAAATTATTAGCACAAAAACTACAACATATATTTTAACGAACAAACTATCTGTATAACTACTTCCTTAGTCCTCAAAACAATTTCTACGAATAATCCCTACACTAAATAAAATTAAAAGTATCAATTTTTTTCTTATACAGGCTAAGCCCGATTACCAATACTCTTATGGAGTAGAAGATCCAACTACAGGCAATAACCAAAATCATAAAGAAACCAGAGATGGTGACGTAGTTCGTGGAGAATACAGTCTGGTTGAAGCTGATGGTACTTTGAGGACCGTTAAATACACGGCAGATCCCAAAAATGGTTTCCAGGTATATTTTATTTGTATTTATATGTTACTTATATTATTATTAATATATTATAAATTCATTTAAATAGGCTACTGTACATACCGAACCAGCAAAAGGAGGACAATCTCAGCAGCAACAAGAACCGACATATTACGGAAATAATAATAATAACAACAACAATCATCAAAACAACAGAAACAACGACTACAATAATAATAATAATAACAACAACAACAACAACTACAACCAAAACAACAGAAACGATGATTACAATAACAATTACAACAACTACAATCAGAACAGGAGAGTAAACCAGAATAATAGGAACAACAATCGTAATAATGGTTACAAAACCGAAGAGAGAGAGCAATACTAGTCACAATTTAAGATGAACCAAAAACATGTAATTAATTGTTGCTTTTTATATATTTATCAAAATTTAGTTTTTTTAATTAAGCATTTTTATTACAAATTTAAATTGATTAATAATGTGATAATATAGTATGTATTTATTATGAAGGAGATATATGTATATTTTTATATTTAATACATATTAATATACTAAACAGATGTTTTTTATTTTTTTCACACATTTCACGAAGCTTGCTTTCAATTTAACCACGCTTTTATGGTAAAATTAATATTTTTTGCTGTGAACGTTTTATGACGGTAATGTCGAAATATTCAGTAGTTACTTGCTTCAATGAACGAGAAACTGAGTTGCAGTGACTGAGTTCTGTCACAATATGACCATATCAAAGTAGGTGTATGCACAATCTATATTGATTGACTCAATTAAATATGAATTACTATTATTTCTACAATAATATGTAATGTAAAAAAATATTGCGTTAAAAAGTAGCTTTTTTGTAACGCATTGTTACGTTTGTTTACTTCAATTGAATGTAATTGTAACGTAATGCAACAAAAAGTTCAATGTCAGATATACAATGAGTTTTATACATTTTTTATAAATTTACATGCATATAAATAATCTGAAAATATTATATTATATTTATTAGGAAAATAATTTATCTATATATCGTTTGTGTCGAATTCCTCAACAATAATTATGAAATCATTGATATTTTTAGTTTTGACAGCAACTGTGCTTTCTGTTGCATTTTCTGAGGTATTTATTTAGTTTATCTTTGCATATTATTTTGTAAGAAGCACTTCCGCCTATAACATTTTATTAAAAGCGGGCCCAATGTGTCACAGCAGGATAAACACAAACAATAACCACTAAATAAGTAGTAATACATAAGACTGAAATAAAGGTCTGAAATTCAGTGACATATATTTTATTAATTTTAAACTATTATTACAGCTTACAATCAATATAGAGCAGCTCATTTTGAAAGTAAGGCAAGTAAGAAATTATCTTAAGATTTCTGTTTTTAATTAATTCACAACAGTGTAAATATTTTACTAGTAATTTATTTTGCTCAATGATATTAATTGTTTGTGGATTTTCAAATCCACACAAAATAAAATAATTTTACTAAAAATTGAAAGATAGTTTCCATAGTTACGAAGAAACAAAATTTTGAAAAATTATTTTATTTTTTCTAATTACAATTAAACTATTGAAAACAAGAAATCAACATTTTTATAAAATCATTGCTTTTATGAATATGTTTTGTTATAAAAATATTTTTTGTTTAAATAACGCGAATATAATTATTGCATATGCAATTTTGATGAAAAAAGACCATAAACAATATAAAATATGTCTATTATTGTTTACTAATATTTTTAAATCAGTTCAAATCCAAAATATTAATTATACAAAAATAACATAATATGGACTTGCCCCACTTTCAAAATCAACGGCTCATATGTCAAACGATCAACCTCATACTTATTTTAATTATTCATTACAATACTGGTAGGATAAAGAAATTGAAAAAAAATAATCTGTGATAATCAATCGGAAGTTTATTTATATAATTTTCGCTAATTTCGATCTCTCAGACAGAATAAATATCGAAGAACACTAGGATCCATATGGGATTCTAGCTAGGTCTTTCATGCATTAGTCACCAACTTATACCGCTAGTGTTTAGTGCTGGTTAAATTATGGTAAAATCTAAGAACTATTATTATTATTTTCAATATGTTATTATTTTATTTATTTTAGTTAGTAGAAGATGAAAAGATGTTAGATGAATCTATATCCAAGTATATAGCACATGAGATACAAAATCAAGAACCACTGCGTATTGTACGCCAAACAATGGGTGAAAATCCAATGGGAAAAGATAAAATACCAATTACTCCAAATAAAAAGGGTAAAAAGCAATGCGAGAATAAAACATCAACACCAGTAGATTCTTAATGATTAAGCTTTTTAAAGCTTTCACGGACCACGGCTAGTAAAAAATGTTAAACGCTATATTATATAATAAATTATATTATCAAACTGAATTTATAATCGTGTTTTAATTATATACAAAAAAACATTATTTAATATAATAATTTAAATAACAGATTTATTTATTACATAATGACATAATGTTTTCAAGGTATCGATGCCAAAGGTTCTGGCATCCTTCTTGCTACTTCGTGAACTGCTGGCATGAATGGACGTAACATATCGATTGGAAGTGGAAATACGATTGTAGAACTCCTTTCGTTCGCTAGACTTGTTAACGTTTGAAGATATCGCAGCTGAAATAATATATTTTATTTTATACGTGATGATCATATAATAAAAAAATATTATATTATATACCTGTAATGCCATTGGACTATCAGCCATAACGTCTGAAGCTTCTTTGAGAGCTCTGGAAGCTTTCATTTCACCTTCGGCTGCAATTACTTTAGCTCTTGCCTCTCTGGCTGCTTCTGCTTCAGTAGCCATCGCTTTTTGAAGTGAAGCTGGTAAACTAACGTCTTTACTGTAAAAATAATAAAAATAACAATAATTATATCTCTATAATTTATATAATACATTAAAAATTCAAACAACTCATTTTTAAGACAGAAAATAATTTCAATATTAATATGTACGATATTTGTTATCTCATGTTCATACACACTATAGCTGATTATCGTAGATTATATTATCATATAAATATTTATCAATTACAAAGATACATATATAATTATGTTTTTATATATAAAAAATAATAATATGAAACGCTTACATTTCAACCCTTTCTACTTTGACACCCCAAGGCATTGTTGCTTCGTCGAGAATCTCTTGCATTAAATGCGACACTAAATCACGTTCAGATAAAACTTGAGCCAAATTCTTAGTTCCCATCACATTCCTAAGTGTAGTAGCGGCTAAAAGTTTTGTTGACGTACTACAAAAATAACAAATTGATAATTAGTGAAATACATAAAAAAATATATATACAAATACACAATTACCTATAATCTTCAACTTCAATCACAGCCTTTTTAGGATCTTTTATTCTGTAGTATACCACAGCATCTACTGATACTGTGACTGAATCTTTTGTTAATACCTATTGAGTAAAATGTATGTTTAAGTTTATAAATGAATTTATTTTTTATATCAATATATAAAATAACCTCTTGTGGTGGTACACTGAATGACACAGTCCTGAGGTCAACTTTGCAATAGTTATCGATGCACGGCAACACGAAAAACAGTCCAGGACCTTTTGCTCCTCCTGATCTGACACGACCCATTCGGAATATGACAGCACGTTCATATTCTTGAACAACCTGGTAATTATTTTAAATATGTATATATGCGAATATTATCATTAAAATCTACTTTGTTTCTAACATTTCATTTTATAAGTTGTAGATCGTAATACATTACTTGAATAATTGAAATATGATAAATCTTATCAATAGATAAGTATATATACAGCGAAAACTTGTATTTGTCACATTTCAGTAATTTTGCACTGATGTAATTAAAATTATGTATCTTGTGTTTGTCGCCAATAAAATTTTAAATGATATTTTATAAAAATATATATTTTCTATATTATATAAATGTTTAGCTGTAATGTAGTTATTAATAGTGAAGTACATATCTTCATACCAATGTAATAATATGTTTTTTCTTAAAAAATAAACCAGTGATTCTCAAACTTTTATCATGTTAATAACATATAGCCTGTTTCATTTTAATATTATATAAAATATTTAATAAGCTATAAATAAAATTAAAAAATATTATTGTAAATCTACCGTTGTAACAGTAAAAGCGAATTCGTTTTAATATCGATTCACATAATATTAATCTAGTGAATAACAACACTAGATTAATATTATGTGAATCGGTAACATACATTTTATTAAATGTAAATTGTTTTATTACATAACTTTCTAAATCATCTTATGCCGTACGCAAAAAGTAATATTGAAAGTATTAGATCGTATGAAAATTCTAAGGCAAAACCTGACATTTGTTAATTAAACTATTTATATGGTTTATATACACTTTTAAAGAAAACCAGACTTTTATTTAACCCCAGCAACATTTTTTAATTTAGACCTAGCAAACTGAAGTTTATTAAAAAAAATACGGTTGAATCATTCTGTATTTTTTTATTAGCGATATTTGAATATTTTTTAAGAAAATATATTTAAATATAATATTTAAAAATAAAAATATAGATGATTTTCGAGCATCCGCTAATGTATTCTTTTGTTGTCGACCAATGAAAAATAAGCATTCAAATATAAAACAAGATGGCCGACATCAACGTGACAACAGTTTTAATTATTTTGTTAGGCGACGATAATTTTCATTAATTAGTCTTGTGCATTGTTCGATTTGACTGAATATGAATAATCGGATTGCAAATTAACTAGGTATGTTATAACTATGAAAATCAAATATATACATGTGTAAGAAGTATAATAATACATTGATTAAACTAGATGAACAACCATAAAACAATCTTCGTAATGAAATCTTCAAATTTTGAATTCTCGTCGACGGGCTCCGGGACGAAAAGTGAGTTTTTCCTTTTACAATACATAAAAATTATCGTTGCTTCTGATTTAATGCACATATTCGCAAGGTTTGACGGCAAATAAACCAGGTGCATTTTATAACCTTAATATGTATGAGGATTGAAAGTTAATGTCGATCAAATCGGCGCTGTCTCATTGGGAACGCTATATAGATCAGCCAACAAACAGTTATAAATGTGTAGTTTCTTAGATATTATCTAATAAACGACATTTTACAATGATTATAAATATGTGATTGCATATCTGGAATAATCGATAGTCAAAATATCTATGAGTGGCTTATTTTTAATTCCGATATGGCAAAATATGTATCTACGTCATTGTTTTTTAGCTATTTTTCTTCTGTGCAATCATTTCTCTTTCGGAACAACCAAATTCGGGATATTCAGTTACATCAAACCCATGTAGTTTGTTCTTTATAAAAAGATAGTACTTGTAAATATTAAAAATGCGCTAATAACAAACATAGCCAATTTTATTTAGCCTCTAAGTGTGAATTGTTTTATAAATATTGAATACATCAACAACAAAATATATTTTTTACTGTGTTATAAAATGCATAAATCAATATTATAATATTTAGAATAAATGTTATCTTCGGATTTGATCGGCAAGGTAACGTTTTTTTTTACTATAAAAATAAAATATATAGAACGAGAAACATTATCTTTTCATTGTCATTTTTATCTGAAAAGCTTATGTGCTCATATTTTTAGTAGTGGAAATTATGTTGACTGTTAACGAAAATTCTCAATAAAATTATTACGCAGTATTTTCTTTATCACAGATAAATTAACGTAAAAAGAAATTAAATTAGAATATAGATAATTTATTTTTTATGATACATTTAGGTGATTTCGGAATTCAAGTAATAATAATAATCACCAAGAGAATTATTAATCTTCTAAATCATGTCTTAGATTAGGACTATTGGGTTTTAATTTGATGTTTTTAGCATTTAAATTGCTTAAGCAGGTAACTTCAAGGTAATAAGCATACTATAATATATTAGGTAAAGGTAGGTTAAAAAATTAAATACAATTAAATTAAAAAAATATTTTAGTATATCTTGAAAACTCTCGCATATGTTTCAAAATATTTTTCCGCTCGATATTAAATACATTAATTTACAAAATATGCCAGAGATAAAATCATAAAAAACGAAGACAATTATCTTGACATAATAACCAAAACGTAGAATAAATTTCTAGGCATATTTGTATAAAAAGTTTGTGTTATACTGTGAGTAAACATTCTGAATCATGAAATATATTATAAACTTTTAATGAAATCGTCCAATAGAAATGTGTTTAAAATTAAAAACTTTGAAAAAGAGCCAAAAATTAAAAAATTAACTTATAATGTTTGTAAAAGATTGTCATATGAAATACTGAAATCAAACTAGTAATTTTACAAGTTTTATTTCAGTACTATAATATATCTGTTTTTGGAACTTCAGTGTAATTAGCAGGCGCGTACGGTGAGATACATTCCCTTTCGCTCGCTCGCGTGCTAAGTGACGAGAGTGAGTTAGAGATAAGGGCGTGTGTTACATGCATTCCGCACGCCCACTTCTTCTCACTAACTCTCGTCACTTAAGAATGTATTATATCTCACCGTACGCACCTGGTAATTTGCTTGCTGACCACTAATCTAACACATTCGTGCGTTAAATAATGTATTGTAAAATGTTATTTACTTGTTGGTTCTATGATTCATTTTCTTGCCATATTTGAACATTGTTTGTAAATTGACTCTCGATAAAATCTAGGAAATTGGCTGGAAGGTTTTATCTAATCCACCTTATTCTATAGATCTTGTTTCTTCCGACTACCATTTACTTTGATCGATGCCCTCAAAAAAATGCAATCAGAAAATTTTGCATCAAAGCCTCTAACATTTTTTGCTAATATAATTTTTTAAAATGACTGAGAAGTGGGAGTCATATCTTAAATAAAATAAAAATAAACATTTAATAGTGTTTTTTGAATTCGTTGAAAAAACAACATTCAATTTGGAATTATCTAATACATATATTTGATTTAATATATGTATATTTAAAAAAAATGTTATATTAGTGAATTAGTATAATGTACATTTTCTTATTGTTAAAATTATTAAAATCAATTTTTTATGGATATAAACATAGAAACAACTGTGGCGTTTTTTATGCATATATTAAAATAATAAAATAACACAGAGTACATACCTTGAATGTAAAACACAAGGAAAATGGAAAAGTTAACACCACAAGTAAAAACGATAAACTTGAAGCTATCCACTCGACTAGCCCCATGTTAGCGATATGAGTAATATCATATAACATATCCACGAACGTTAAACATTATCACTGATATTGTATCGTAAATAGATATAAAATTATTATCTTTCTGTAACAATACGATTTGACATTTAAGAAAATCAATCACAATTTCGTGAAAATTTTGTTTTAAATTTTAGTTAAACATGTACTCACCCCTTATGATTCAAAAAGCAAATGTAACCAAATCGGAAAATTTATATCGTTCGTGCATCTATCGATTTTGAACACAAATATGCCATGTATAAAAATGTCGTGACAACATCACAATACAATCGATAGGACGGACTATATTTTAATTTGCTTACATAGTACATCGAGTATATTGTTTAATTAATTGCTCAATTTGTAAAAAAATAATTAATGCGTCAGGTACTCTAATGTAACTGAAATAATAATATTAAAAGTTGCTCTACTAAAATAGTAATTTATAGCATGTTCAAATTCTTTAGATTAATCCAGTGTATTTTTTCTTAGGCAAGTACAATGTAAATCTCTATTAAACAACATAATAATTTTTAACAAAAATATAATCTGACATATTTTTCTAAAATAAAAAACGCTACAAATATTATATTGCCATGCTAGTTAAAATATATTTTAGGTATGTAACTATAATACTATTTTATACAACATTTTTTTTTAATTAAATGATTATAAAATGTAGTGATTATTTATGTAAAAGTATGCATACAATATATGTATATGTCCGTAATATTTATTGTATGATTAAATTACAGTTTAGTTTAGTGTGATTTAACAATAAATAAATTAGCAAAAACTTTACAGTGTGATCAATAGGTGTCTATACTATTAATTTAAATTTAATCATAACTTTTATGTTTGCTATACATTATATAATAATTGTATTAATAGCGGAGTTAATTGGAATAAATTACGTTTTATCTTGAGGTATATAAATTCAATTGCAACATATTTCACCATTACTACAAATTTAATTTATTCATAACCAATCCAATATCTTAATTTTGGAATGATTATATTTTAATTAATATTTTTTAAGGCATGTGTCTATGGCTACGTCCTGAAGTAGAACTACTAGGTCCTCTTTGATTGTTTGCATCATTATTTTGATATGGCTGATTATAATACGGAGACAAAAACGGCCTAAGAATATCTAGTGGCACAGGAAATATAATTGTGGAATTTTTATCGGCCGATATAGAATTTAAAGTCTGCAGATAGCGAAGCTGAAATATAATACATCCCATTATTATGAATCTTCAAATATGTATACATTATTTTAAAATATAAATAATTATCACCTGAAGCGACATGGGACTATCCATCATTACTTCAGAAGCTTCTTTCAAAGCTTTAGATGCTTTCATTTCGCCTTCTGCTGCAATTACTTTAGCCCTAGCTTCTCTTGTAGCTTCAGCTTCAGCTGCCATTGCTTTTTGGAGTTGAACGGGAAGACTAACGTCTTTTCTAAAATGTATATAGATTTATAAATCTATCTATAGTTATAACTCTTGATCAAACATATTTACATCTCAACGCGTTCCACTTTGACACCCCACGGACCGGTTGCTTCATCTAAAGTGGATTGCATTATTTGAGATATTGCTTCTCTGTCTGAAAGCAATTGCGCTAAGTTTTTGGTTCCTATAACATTTCTCAATGTGGTAGCTGCTAATAAGCGCGTTGAATGACTGAAATATAACATAAATAAAATAGGTTATACCAATTTAAATAAATAAATCGTAATCAACGAACCTATAATTTTCTACTTCAATTACAGCTTTCAATGGATCGTTAATTCTGTAATATACAACAGCATCAACTGAAACTGTCACTGAATCTTTGGTTAAAACCTAGAAATAACATTTTATTTATAGGATTGTTTTGATTAAATATTTTTAACTATATGTGTTACTTCTTGCGGGGGCACATCAAAGGAAACTGTCCTTATATCTACTTTGCAATATGTATCTATGCATGGAAGGACAAAAAATAGACCAGGACCTCTAGCTCCGCCTTTTCTTATCCTTCCTAATCTAAAAATCACGGCTCTTTCATATTCTTGTACTACCTGTGGATTGAAATATGTTGTCATTGAATACCATTTAAGATATATTAAATAATTTATTACAACAAATCATATCATAATTTACGAAATAAAAAAATCTTCACTACCATAAATATTTGGTGGTGTACAAAATTAATTATTATGATATAATACTATTTTAAATAAGTAGGAAAAAAAATCGAAAGAATCAAACGTATTGAAAAATTATTGAATGATATATTTTTTTACTGCAATTTTACTTTGTTTGTTAGAAAATATTAAACTGTTAAATAATTAGTATGGTAGCCGTTAAAAAAAATTAAAAACTAAACTAACCGATAATAAGCCGTGCATATAAAATTTTATTACTAAGCATTTAAGCTAAGTTCATCATTTAAGAAACACTGGAGAACACGCTGACTCTGCAGTAATATGTTGTAATACTAATGTTGCTACATCTAAACTAACGATATTTTAATTTTTAAATGAATATATTTTTTCAGCGAATTTTTAAAATTCATTAGTAGCTCAATTGTAAATATAAGCTTCTATATCTCATTGATATAAAGAAGTTACATAATAAGTTAGAGCAACAATATACTATCGTTGAATAAAATTGTAGCGACCGTTTGCCTAACAAGACAACGACGTTTTTTAGAAATAAATAAATTTTGAACTACTTAATAACTGCTTTTAGAAAAATATAGGAAAGCGCGATTAAAAACCAATAATAAAAATCTAATTGATTTTAGTGTTATAACCTTTATTACATTTAAAAAATGTTTTTAATTCCGTATTTATATGGAAATGGGCTTGACGTTATATATTGACGCGATTGTTAAAGTATGGTAAATATAATATTTAATAACAAAATAAGTGTCACTTATGGTTATTGATTATATATTATAGTTAATATAATATGTATAATGATTCTCTTCATGTAAAAGAGAAAAAATATTCTTGACATATTTACAATAGTAATATTATATCTTACTATTAATAGTAATTAAATTAAAATTAATGTATTACTACAATATATTATGCAGATTAAAATATTGCTTTTAGACGTATGTGTGCTAATTTAAGAATAACTCAAGTTGAATAGAAAAATACTCACATACATACACGTCAAGGCTTATATTATATAATATATAAAAAACATGAGCAATTATTTGATTACTAATTGGGTTAAATAGACAATTAAATTAAAACGTGTTCTATAATTAAATTTAAAATTTACTAATCTAAACAAATATGTATGAATTGCTCTAAATAAAAACAAACAGTATATTATTTTATGCATATCTTGAATAATATAAAATTTATATTTTAGTTATTTTAAATGTATACTAGATTAAAATTAGAATTTAAATTTTATACCAGTTTTGATGGCATTTCATATAAGATATTACATCTTCTATTCGTTATTTCACATTAAAGAAAATTTTATAACAAATCTAGGAATATTTGAAAAACATTTCATTATACGTAAACATACTTATAAACAAGCAAATGTAAAGATAAGTAAACCACATGCTTTCTTCGATTTATATTTAGATAGATCTTGCACAATTATCTAAACAGTTTATTTTTTTAATAATATTTATCTTAGACATATTTTTTCAGCTCGTTTATAATTAAAAAAAAATATTAATTGAAAGAATAAAAACGTATATTAATCAATATATTGCTGAAACATTAGTATAGATATATATGTAAATTTTACCTTAAAACACACGCATAAGGAAAACGGGAAAGTGATGATAAGAACGGCGATTGAACCTAGAGTGGCGAGTAACTCGATGAAACCCATGGGGTTAGGTTCTGCGAATAAAATTTATTTGATTGTATACAAATAATATAAACTAGTTAATCGATGTACAGACATCCGCAGTTACTCGGTTCTTCGCAAAACTAACAATGGTGTATGGAACGTAATATTCCAAAAATAAATTTTCTTGCTAATTTTATACTTTGTATGCATTAATTTTACATATACTGACCTATTTCAAAGAAGCATTCGATTCCTCCAGATTCGGTGTCTTGACATCCAAGATCCATTCATTTGATTCATCATGACTTCAGATATGACTTCATTTTTGATCGTATAACAGCATTTATTTAAATTAGCTTTTGAATGTTGAAAAAATATTATTGCTTCTGCATACTAAATTTTACGACAACCCAAAATTATTAATCCGATTAATTTTACTTCAATTTAAATACGTTATTTTTAATGGGTTTTTTATAAACTTGAGTCACTGAAAGCTTTCAGTATTTAATCGCGACCGATTCGACGGACGTCTGCTCTTAACTAACTTGAAATGAGCAATGTTATTCGAATAACAGCGGCGATTGATAGGATTTAGGATCGATGGTTCTATTTTTGTGGTCAAAATAATCTTAGAATTTTTCTTTCTGTGGTACAGCTGAATGCCAAACATCTCTTTAGCTAAATCTCACAGTGGCATCTGATACTATAAACGCACCCATCAATCAACCGTAAATAAATAATAAATATCACAGAGGCCAATGAAAACAATATGTATTTTCCCTCTACCTACAAAATGTTAAATTAAATATAATTATTTCTGTAATACTAGATTCTTTATAGGTCACTATAAAATTGGGTGAGTACATTTTTGTTTAAATAAAGTTTAAGAAACAGTGTGGCTATGTCGTTAAATTTTCTAATTTAAGAAGCGAAACTTCGTTGCTTCAACACATGGCTCATACGTTTTTATTTAATTATAATTCGTTGATATAAAACGTCTTGTGTAATGTCGAAATGTGTATTTTTGTTTTATATGTAAAAGACAAAAATCTATTAGTTTTTAAGACCCTTTTATAAATTATACTGCGAAAATTATGAGTGGGCCCAAAATTAAATATTTTGAGCATATGATAATAAATATTTTTGTAAATGGTAATATATTTTAATTTAATATGATTGCGTTAATGTTATTACCGTAAAAGCTTACACATAAAAAATATAATTTTATGTAATATAAGTACGATAATTGAAGAGCAGGTAGTGTAAGAATGTATATACGAATCGGCTTTTATAGTAAATGAAGAAAATCCAGTTAGTGGGATAACTTTTATTTGCATCAAATAGTTTACATAAGAGTCGTTGAACGCATAGTTTGGTGCACTATTTCCGATGATCTAATTCAAAGCTTCTCATTTCTTTCTTGATTTTAATAAATCCTACAAGTCCATTTTTGTGATGTATTCACTACATATGCTGCACATAGAATAAAGTATCATCTACCACACAAAATTTACATTTGGTAATAATTTTTTTTATTTATTTAATATATGCTACTTAAAATGCAAACGTTTTAAAAAAAACTATATTGAAACCAGACGAAGAAAAACATATAAATAAAGACTTAAATTTTATTAACTATCATATTATGGAATGTCTTTAAAGTTCTATAAAAAATAAATGTATTAATATTTTATATCACAGATATTTTTTGGCATATACATACATATATGCATTTAAAATTTAAATGACTGCATGTTATTATAGTAAAAATATATCAATAATGATTTCAAAGGAAAAAGCCAAAAATAGGGTTTGTGAATGAAGTCGTTATTATAATTTATGAGGCAATTGATTTGCTACAAAGAACGTTTATATGCGATCTTCCGGAAATAACTCATTGAACTTTATTAGTCTAGTACCCATAAGCTATATTTTTTCAAAAACGATGCGAAACATCTTGACTATGAAGTAATGGATAAAGCTATTAATTTGAAGTAATGGGTAGAACATATTACTTCGGGTACATTTTTTATTTTGCATTCAAAAATTGATTGTAAGTGTATCTACATTATTCGTTAGTTACGTCATCCATCAATGATGTAGGCAAATTGAATACTATTTATGTGGGTCGCACAGAATAAGGAAAACAAAACAAAGACTTATTTAACAGATATTCAATATTTAACAGCGGCTGTTGGCAATAAATCACGCTACGATCGCATTTATCTCGAGAATGAATAATCTTTCACTGGAAAGACGTGGTGTGGCAACACTAGCAAAGACCCTGCATAACAACGCTCTTCCGGTTGCGCGAAAGACTCGGACTAAAATATTGATTTTGACCGATTTCTATAAATACATATAAATAAACATTTCCTTTGTACGTTAAGTATACAAATTTTACTAAATTAAATACTTTAATATCATAAAATATAATACAATATTATATTATATGTATATATCTACATTTTTACAATTTACAATGTATAATATTTCAAATTAAGATGGTAATAAAGAAAATTTATATTATTGCAATAAGTGTAATCGTAAATAAATAAACGTTAAACAACGAGTAGTAACTATTAAATCATTTTATAGTAAATCGTTAATAATTTATAGGTCATAGTTCCCTTCACTATATTCTTCTGTAGATATAAATGGCTACCTCATAATACTCGTCTATCTATAATACTATAAAATATATATATAATTATTAAAATGCATTTTTTTTCTATAAAGTATTTTTAATTATGAGATTTTTTAAATTTGTCTTAAATTTGATTTTCGAATAATTTAGTTAAAACAATATTATTTCAAACTTTAAAAATAGAATAATGGTTTTAAAAAAATGAATAATGCATTTTCAAAATAAATCGAAAAATAACAAACAGAATATTTTGTTAGAAAAATTGATATAAAAAGTTTTACTAGTCGTTAGCAAGGATAAAAATGTTACTCAGGAACAGTCGTTTGAGTATCAAATTTTTTTACTTGTTTTCAGTACCATTTTGCCAATAATTGTTACGGTTTGATTTTTACTATTGTTATAAATATTATTTCATAATAATACTCGTGTTTTTCAATTAAAAATCACTATTTTTTAACACATTTTTACATGTACACCGAGTGTACATCTCAGTAGCAATTTAATGTACATTGAGTGTACGTCAAAGTAGCAAGTTTTGCAACGTTAGGAAAGGTTAAACAATCACAATTGTAATGATATAATTTAAATTAAAAAATATGATGCAGATATAATCAGATTAGATTAGATTTTCTTAGATTTTTCTAATCTTACGGATGAATATAGTGATAAATAATTAAAATAAAACCGTGTTATTAAATATAAGCTATATTAACAGTTTCAAATTATTAAAATAAATGTCATTTCTTTTTGCTCTTATCTGGCATATCATTACTTGGTAGGCGTTGATTATGTTTACGCTGTTGTAACGCATTGGGCCTGTAATGTTTCAACGAAAGATCTACAATAAATAAATAAAAATACATTTTTAATTTTAAATCACAGCAGCTGTTTTTTGTTATGAAAACGATTTTATTATTATAGATAGATATAAATATCTATTTATAATACCATATTTGTATGACAGGCCAGAGTCAGTAAATGGCAAAATAATTGCGGAATAGCGACAATGCCACTATAGAGCCGGTCATCCTGATTTTCCGATACGATAAACTAAAATCGTGCCGTTCGATTTTGCAACATTTTGCCGTGCAGCATGTACGCAAATATCGTGTGAACTATTCCAATTGCATGGCTATTCAACATGCAACTTGGGTCATTCGTTTATTTTTCGTAAATATAAATTTATTTTAATTAACGACAGAATTAAACGCACATGGAATATATTACAATCTAATTACACAACTAACGCAACGGATTGCCAACGACTATAATAATCTTGTCATAAATGCGTCAATCATTTACCAACTTCCCAAACTTCACTTAAAGATGAAAGCAGCTGATAAGTTGAAGCCATAAAGTGTATGGTTTGATGACAAAATATACGACTGAAACCGAACATTAACAGAAACATATTTTTGTGTGATGTTTAAGATTTTAATAGTATGTCATGGTACGAAAAGTTAATATACAAAAGACAGTTAACGGTTATCATTAATTTATATTATATGAAAAATGTCAAAACAAATGATGAGATAATACGAGGCCTTGTCATACAAGAAGTGTCCTATGAGTAACACTAGCAACATATTTCAGCAGAACTACTAATATAGATTGTGCCACACATTGCTGGCTTTATATATTTAGGTTGTGTGGCGCCAAACTTCAGTTGGTAATATGTGAAAAAATATAAAAGTTCTAAGTAATTTTAAACTCAATGAGCAAACAAATAGTTATTCATTCAAGTATTCCCTAATTCAAGATTTAGAATCGCGTTTTGATTGAAAAAAAAACCACTATAAATCTCTAAGGCGTCGAACGAGGTGGGATAGATTTGCCAAATAATTTAGAGTAGTATTGAATAAAATCATATTTTGATGAAACAAGCTTAGATAAATATGTCGATGATGCATGTATTTTTTTTAATCATTCAGCTAGTTACAACATTGAAAATAAACGATGACACAGATGACGCAGTAAAAGAAATAAAACAAACTTTAATAATAATTTTCTTTAATGGAAAAACTAGTATTTGACTACTCATGGAATTGGATATAATTATAATAAAATTTTACAGATTATGGCGTCTTGTATGTGACAATTAAATTTATTTATCAATGCTTTAAAGCTCATGATTAATATGATGCTGCAAGCTTAAAATAATTGAACTAAAAATTCTAGATATAATAAGCTGTGACAATTTCATTACGCTAAAACTCACCGTACGAAAGTTTTTGTTGTTTTTATATAAGCCCCGCCAATGTTTTCAATGACACTACAAATTTTCTAATAAATGTCAGCTAATTGTTATGGGAGTGTAATCCATAGATGAGATGTCTGTATGTATGTATTTTATTTGAGAGAAGCCAGCACAATTTTGTTATTTATGTTTAGTTTTCACAAGCTGGTTCTATTACAACTTCGCGTCTATGCTATTTCTGAAGTATTTCACAGTATATGTATATGATTTATCTTCGTTTCTCCAGTTAAAAGAATAGTCGTTTTATCTGCAAATGTAGCTATTGCAATGCCATATATCATATCGCATGTATATATTTGACAGTTAGAGCATCGGTCCTAGTACACTACCTTGAGGTACCCCAGCTCATATTTATTAGATATATAAATGCTTCTTTCTGTTTGATTCTAAAGTATATTTACTCTATAATACTATAACAATAAACATTTTTTTAGCTAGAAGTTCTCTTTTGTGTTACATATTATCAAAGGTTTGAATATTGGTGACCATATATTTTTTCCACTAAATGTTTTATCAACATTAGCGATGAGCTTACTTTATGGTCAAGTGCTTTTAACAGAAACCGAAATAGTGAAACATAATTAGATACTGGTTCTCAAGTATTCGTTTGAGACGTTTATTGCTCTTTTTTGGTTTAGTATTACTTTATTTTTATTAATTTATTTTAAATCTGACAGATTTTTCCAATGCGTCATAATGGTACATATTTATAGAAAATAGTTTTCTTCAACATTTCATAAACATACATATTTGTGACACAAACCTAAAATAAATGTGTACTATCCCACAAATTGTTCTAGCTCCTCGTAATTTTCCTGGTCACCAGTTTATGTTTATTGAGAAACTGGATGACTCATGTAAAGAAAGCGTTCTTGAGAGTTGATTGTATGGACGTGAAAGTAAAGAACAAGGGTCGCAATCGCGACTTGCTAGCCCACAGCCGAAAATCGCAGATTATCAAAACTGCTCCTCAGAAACTTTAAAAAGTGTTTCATTAAATAAATCATTAGATAAACTGAAAATGTAATAAATTGTATCTTAATTCTTTAAACAAAAATATATTATGAAACAATTTACAGATTCCAGACAATGGAGGCATATATAAGGAGGTTACAAAAGTATTGCAATAACATAAAAAAAATGTTTGGTATACCCTACCGCCCATACAGACTCATTTCTTGAGGGAACATTTCTCGAACACACCGTCAATTTTGTCATAGAGAGCGGCAAGGGTTGCGTCCACGTAATTGAACTCATAGATTCTCGCCCAATTACATTTCTACAACACACTATTTAGTAAATCGAAATCACTTTTGAATATCCATCTGTCAGGAAATATAGATTTTTTTTCTGCTACATAGCTAAGATACTTCTCACACTAGTATATCTACGATTTGTGAGCAAATGTTTCAATGTAGATGATATTAAAACATATTATATAATAAATAAATTAAAAGTTATTTAATTTTTTTATTAAAACTTCCGTTGTAACCTGACATGCGTAAGCCCAATGTGCTCCAACGGGGTAAATTTCTACCAACTGAGTAAGTCAATGAATATCTATGAGTAAGTATTAACCACCAGACTGAAAGTCCGGAAATTGGTGAAATATTTATTAATAATTATTAATAATTATGTGTAAAATAATTTATAACTAATAGATGACTTTCCAGCCAGGGCCGGTTTTTTTTATAATAGTGCATTTTTTTTTAAATAAAAGTCCGAGTGCCGCTGCTGGAGTTCAAACCCGCAACTTTAGAGTTAATAGTCTGAGACGTTACAGATTACGCTATTCCGTCCTTATACAGGGTATAAAATTAATATTTTATTCATGGTATGTTTTTTCTTATGTGTATACACATAAATACATATTTTCGTTTGAATAAAATCAATCAGCCTCTAACGAGAGATATGACAATAAGGACAATATTTTTCGTACTATTTACACACTGGCATAACCTAATATTATACTAGTGTAAGTAATTTGTAGTTGAACAGATAGATCAGTAGTGCTAGTTGCTGACTAACATCTAAAACATTTCGACTTTCTCATAAGCCACAATCTCTATCGTGTCAGGGAGATCAGAATTAGTAATTATTTTAATTTTTCCTAATCCCACGGATTTTTTTCCATATATGGTCTCTAATAAAAAGCTAAGTATTAACACAGGAATTTCTTTAAATAATATTAAAAAAAAATTGAATGCATCAATATATTCATCTGTTATTAACTAAGCATTTTACGCAGTTTATTCTTATTATTATTTCATTTAAGTACCAATATGCCCCTTAGATGTCTCACGGATGAAAAAGTTACTGTGCCTTTATTACCAACTTTTCGACATGGGTCACTCATTTTATTGAGGATTATGTGTGTAACCTACATGATCTGAAATCACGAGAAGCAATCGACGGAAATCAACGTCAAATCTTAACGAATGATCGATTTCTGCCCGTGGGCCCAAGGCTTCCGCGGTATGTGCGAAATTTCGCAATTTTGTCGACGATCGACTACAATTATTTTTTTATTATTTTTGTACGATTAAATACGCAATAAAATTGTGCGTTGAGCAAATATAACGTGAAAGTTTACGTGGCGTAATTGCAATATGTGTGTAATTGTTACATCAATATGTCTTTCTGTTTGTTACTGATTTTATGATTTTCTCTAGCCTCAGATGAATACTTAAATATGTTTTACTTGAACAAAACAACAACCATAACTTTCATTAAGCATTCATCAAAGTATTATGTCCATTGAATGACAAACTGTAAGTTAGTATTCATTATGGTAATATTGCACTTTAGCTTGCACATCAATCAAAGTAATATAAACTTTATATTCTATGTATTTCCTAGTTGCTGTATTAACACCCTCTTATAGCGTGATAATCCGCAATAAGCATATGACAATTTAAATGACTTACCTATAGACATAATCTAAATTTAGTATATGTTAAAGTAATATGCTATATAGTTATTTTTTTATTATTGCTCTAATTATTCTCTGTTTTTTATATATTTTTTTACTTTCACGTACATATTCTAGACCTTAATTACACACAGAAATTATACGAATAAAATCAATTAATCTGAATTTGTAACTTTTACAAGCTTTCTAAAATCGTTGAGCGTATATCACTTATCATAGAACAAAAATATAATAAATATAGAATAAAAATCAGCCTTTAACTGGACGTTCTGTAAAAAATTTTTGAGAATTATATTATATAGTTTTATATCTGAGTTCATACTAAATACAAAATATTGTTATAGAGCTTGCTTTGTATAACTTGCTACTGGATGACAGCTGTCCAGGTGATGTAACTATATAAATACAATTTGTTACATAATTTATTTTGTTGTATCGTGTTCAACAAACTTTAAATTAGTTTTAACTATAGCTTTCACATTGTAAAATTTCTCAAAATAGCGTCAGTGGCATAGACTATGTAAATAACTAATTCCATCTTTGTCACATAATGACTTAAATATCGATCTGTCTAATTAGTACTTAACGTTCAAAATTAAAATATATTTTCTACGATGTGTCATCAATGTAGTACCTTCAAAGATATTCCAATTATTAAATGTGTGTATATAATGTAAATATTTTGACTTTTAAATGTTATCCGAGCGTCAGTCGGTTGGAAAACGTGCAGATCGTTTTTAGATTTCGCCAAGCACGTAACTAATGTCTGAACTAACGCTATGCATTAAACAAAGCTAACCAATGTATTAACAGTAGTAGTAAACCATTTTTCAACGTATCGCCATTAGTAGATCGTAAAAAAGAGATTAAATATTTGGTGACTTAATAACGTCATAAAACACCCACTTTTCTAAACGATTTATAACAAAAAAAAATTATCTTTTTTTTAAGCTTACTGGTTTTTATATCATATTAATAGCAATTTGAATTTAATTTATAAAAAAGAACATGTGAATCGTTGTTTATATATCTTACTTAAATCCAAATTTGCGGTATCATGGAATAAATTTAAAAAAAAAATTTAGATGATGAAAAATAAAAATATTTTATAGTTTGCAAACTTAATTTAAGTCAAAATTCAATGTTAATAAGGCCATGTTTTTATGTCCCATTAAATAGCTGTTTTAATGCAATTAATAATTATCAGTGAATATATTACTTAAAGTTGCTTTATGTGTTTTTTCCAAGTTCAGAACAAATAACTGATTTGGTCTAATAATATAAAAATGTATATATTTATTGATTAACTGTGATTATTTTTTTTATATAATTCTCTATTTAATATTGTATTATTAATTAGCTTTATTCCCATATTTATTGATTGTAAATATTCCGTTGTAGACTTTCATGACATACATTAATTAGCCCAATGTGTTACAATTAGTGATTCCAACTATTCGAATATCAAATGATAAAACTACTACTATTCGAATATATTCGAATAGTTTATGAAGTAAGAAAATATTATTTAAAATTTGAATTTGTCGTATAACAGCGCTGTCCAACTTGTGGCCCGCGAACTTACTTTATTGAAATTTAAAAACATTTAACTAAAATAAGTCACATTGAAATTTTATAAAAATTATACCAATAAATTAAAGAGTACGAAATAAATTATAAAAAAAAAAAAAATTTATATTAATTTTATAAAAAAATATTGATTATCTCTGCATTGATATAAAAAATTCCACAAAATACAAATTATATAAAATAAATATGTGAAATATGTTAACGAAATTTAATCATAAAAAAGTGTTAAAATAAATTAATAAAACATATAATAATAAAAATAAATTAAAGCAATAAGACATTGAGAATCACTGTTTTTTTATAATTTACTATAAATGCAATATAAAATAATAATAAATATTTAACAATAGAGATATTTATGGAAAAATCGTAAAAATAACTCACTCTCAGATGTATACTAACAAATTTTAAAAAACCCAATAAAATCTCATTTAAACCCTTTTTTATAAATTTAAAGTTAATATAATTTTTTCAAGTATACCAAATAAAATAAAATATTTTGTTGCTTATTCTTTATCACCATGAAAAAAATATTTTTATGATTTTCGCTTCCCTCGATATATCTTAAATATAATACTTCATATTCAACTAAAAATATTAAAGTGAAATTAAATACTTCATAT
Organism: Plectrocnemia conspersa; assembly: GCF_051122295.1. Taxonomy (NCBI): domain Eukaryota; kingdom Metazoa; phylum Arthropoda; class Insecta; order Trichoptera; family Polycentropodidae; genus Plectrocnemia; species Plectrocnemia conspersa. The sequence goes on from NW_028277176.1 coordinate 17,069,255, forward strand.
TCGAGGGCATTCTTAAGATAATTTTAAATGTAAAATTATATATAAGAACAGTGTTGTAAAGCTGATGACTTACGCCTGAAAGACCTAGGTTCGAATCCCATATGAATCTCAGTGTTTTTTTCTAAAATATTAATACTTAAACAGTATCTTTCTTCTTCATTTTATTTAAAAGTTTGCTCACGTTCAAATACTAATAAAATATAGGTTATAAAAACATTAACACACATTTTTTACTTAATAAAATTTTAGTTTTATATGTTCATATCCAATCATAATAAAATTTAAATGATAAAGCATCGTTGTTACAATCCACGATACTTAAACCTTTCGCAGCGCGGTTACGTCACACCAGTTAACATAATAGTGAGATAACCGTAAGCTGCAATACAAAGATCTACATACATACACGTACATGTGTCGTTGCACGGTAGCACTCTCACCTGTATAGGTAATTGCCATTTTTCACCGAGAGCGTTCCAAATATGTATACAAGGGGGGATACACTGACGAACCTCCATATATAAGCAAAACCAAGCGTTCACTTCGAAACAAGGGTTATCGGATTTACAGTTAACCGACGCGGATTCTGTGAAAGTGACGTAGCTCTGCAAATACAAACAGTGCTTCAAATTTAATTGTTTAATTGAAAAACTTAAAATGAAGGTCAGTCACAGTGGGATTTTAACATAACGCTCTTTGAAAGCTCGCCAAAAATTAGCATGTTTGCTCGAACCGTTAAAACAACAGTTAAAACAAATACATTTTATTACGCAGGTCATCATCGCCTTACTTTCTTTGGCTACGATTATTTTTGCTTATCCATTAGAGTATCATTATGGAGGCCATGAGCTGATTCACGCACCTGTACACCATGAACCAGTAGTGAGTATTTTAAATATTTTTTATGTTAAAAGACTGTTATTTAATTATTGTATCGATTTTAACAGGCATATCCAAAATATGAATTCAACTATGGTGTCAAAGATCCTCATACTGGCGATATCAAAAATCAACAAGAGGAGAGAGATGGAGATGTTGTCAAAGGTTTCTAAATTGTTTTTTGTGACTAGATTAAAATATATTGAAAAGAAAGTGATAAAAAATGTTTCGATTACAGGAAGCTATTCTTTGGTTGAACCTGATGGTTCCACAAGAACTGTGAGCTACTCTGCCGATGACCATAATGGGTTCAATGCTGTTGTGCATAAGACAGAACCTATACATCCACATGTATGATATTTTTTATTTTATGTAATAGATGCTAATATTTGCTATAAATTCGCTTGGTATAATTCAATTAAAATTATTAAAAGTGCAATTTGAAACAGTAACGTAATTATTGGTTTATGTTAATATGATCTCGAAATTTTAAATTACGAAATATAAATAAAAGCAGGATCAATCTAAATAATAACTAATAATTACCAATTATATACATAATACTCCCTTATATTTATTATTTATATTTTTATTTATTTTCAGGTTGCTGTTGCTCCGATCCATTATGCGGCGCCCGAATACGACCACGGATTTGCATACCATTGATATAGTCATTATGAAAAAAAAAACGATCCATCAAATTAACTATAATGTTTGAAGCTAATCTTTATAACAGTATTATCTATTGAAAAAACTGCGTTTCTAGTATCTATCCTATTGTTCCCATTGTTATTGCTTATGTATAATCTTCGAAGATGGTGAGCACGTTCTCTTTGATCTCATTTGATTTTTTTTTTGTAATATTATGTTTATTACCATTATTATTATTATTAGATTTTATGTATGTATTGTTTATATATTTATAAACAAACCCGGACACTGGTATTCTTCAAGCTGCCATGTTCTAATGTATTTATGTAGTATCGAAAAATATTGATGTTTTATATTTATCGCTGTAATATTTTTTTATCTGTTTATATTATGTCTATAAATATTGTTTGATTCATTGTGTAAATGTGATTGAAATATATTATTATATTTAGATTTTAATTTATGCTTTATTTAAAAGTTAGTATCGTACCCAGGAATAAGTAGTAAATAATATCAACACAATAGCCTAAAATATGGAGGTATGTAATATAAATATATAATATACATATATAATACCCTTTGGTTGCCGAAATTTATTATATCGACTTTTGGTACTTTAACGAAAATTTCCAGATTTGATGTCATCATTGAATAAATAATTTATTAGGCTATATGGTATTTGCTTCAGTGCCATATAGTATATATTATATTATTATTATAACATAATACGTCATTATTTAGACAATAATCCCATAAGAATTGCTAGCCAAAATTTAAACAGAAAGTTTCAGACGCAGCAACATTGTGCATCTTATGTGTGCTTAAAATCGTCATGTCAATTTAATTTAAAGGAGAAAGTGCTGCTAAAAAATATCTGTGTATGTCGTGAATTTAAACCAGCAAGAAATGGTGTTTATGGTAAAAAAAAATGAGTAGAAGGCTATCCGTTATCACAGATGAACTCAATTAAAAAATCGATTTTATAGGCGTTTAACGACTGATGTGCTTTTTAAAATTAACTAATTTAAATTACGTATAAATAAATTTGTGTATCGACAAATTAAAATGTATATTAAAATCATTTTTAAGTGACAACAAATGCCGCTTATGATAAAATATAAATAGAAGGCTATCCGTTTTCACTGATGAACTCATTGAAAAAAATACCAACAAAAAATCGATTTTATATGTGCTTTAAATACATAATTGCACAGAACTTGTTTTTATGAGGTGGCTTTCAAAAATTTGGTATTATTGGGTGCTGAAAAAGAGCAGTTGTGAGACTTCTATGATGTCAAAATTATTGAACTAGATTAAAAGATGACCAAATTCATATTGACTAAAATGAAAAATCAAGATTAATTATAAAAATATTATTTATTCTTATGTTTAGAACATTGTAGCATAATCTAACGTATATTTTTAGTATATGTACAATAGCTCTACGCTCAATATAAAATTATTTTCTTACTTTTACTTATATATAGTAGACATCTATACATAAAAATAAATATTAAACAATTATTAAATAGCAAAGTATCAAACCAGTATTAAAATATTTTTTTAATACTGGTTTGATACTTTGTTCATATCTGTGTGTTTATGTATATAATATTATCAATAACTATTTATATCTATTGAATACGTCATTATGAAAAAATCTAATTTGATAAAATAAATTTATTATTAATATTTTTTTATGTAATAAAAAAGTATACAAGATAAAATTATAATTTTAACTAAAAATATGAAAAATATAATTTGAAATAATCAAGTGTAATTTAAAATTACTTTTTAGTGACAGCAAATGCCGCTTATGATAATAAGTAAAAAGCTATCCGTTTTCACTGATGGACTCATTGAAAAAAATATCGTCAAAATGATTGATTTTATAGGTGTTTAATGTGCTTTAAAACAAATAATTGCACAAAACTAGTTTTTATGAGGTGGCTCATTGGGTGCTAAAAAGAGAGCAGGCGCGAGACTTCCATGACGTAATAGTCTACAGTAGGGATTCCAATCCCGGGATCCCGAACGATTTTCAATACCCGATGAGTCCCGGGATTATAAAACATAATCCCGTATTTTTTGGATTGATTGATTTATCAAGCACAATCGAATTATTATTGACAAAATCGTTATATTTCGTATACAAACTTGCGCGAGCTGCACGTGTCATCTGTGAATCTTTGAGGCTGTGAGTCTGAACGTGCTTTTTCAGCTGCAGGCTGCTTAGGAACCAAAATCAGATCAAGGCTAAATGATGAAACGCTTGATGCTTTGATGTTACTTCGTGAGTTTTTTCCAAAATAATGTTTTCCATTAATTGTGTCTATGAATGTACATATGTACATACATTGTCAAAAGTTCATTTTTTATCTTCTCAAATAAATAAATAAGACCTTCCCTTTTTTATTTTTATTATATTATTTTCTATTTTAAGTCCAAGACTAAAATTATACGTACCTTATACATTGTACGTTATAAAAAACGGATGTAAAAAAATATTGTATTATTCATTTTAAATTATTTTTATCGATAAAATAACATGAAAATTATTCCGGGACTGGTCCCGGGATCCCGGGATCGACTAATTGCAATACCGAAATCCCGGGATCAAAATTTTGGCCCGGGATTGGAATCCCTAGTCTACAGTAATAAGTAATAGTCAATAAACTTATAAAAGAGTATCAAATACATAGTGACTAGAATAAAAAATCAAAATTAATTGTAAAGGTTATTATTTACTCTTTAAAATATGTTTTCTTGTACATGTTAATTTTAGCCAGTAAGAAAAATATGATAAAAATGGGTTAAAAAGATTCTGGAAAAGTTATCACCTTTTAAAGTTTTCATAAATATATAAAAATGTATTCAAATCTATAAAAATCTCTAAAAAGTTCATTGTATCGAATATTGTAATAGAAATAATTCTGCGATTGATTCTGTTCTAAAATTATTATATTACTTCTTTCAGAGTTTAATTCTATAGAAAGCTTTAAATGTAATTATATTTTGTAAAAGTATATTTTCTTACACAGATACAGTCTATATAAGGCAATAACAAAGAGTCTGGTTCTATCCCAAATTAGTAATATTTTTTTGACGATAGAAATTGACGATAAGCGGAAGTGGTTTATAAACCATAACACATTCGTACTGAATTACTTTCTAAATAAACTTCAAGATCTACCATTTAGTTAAAGTAACTAAACAGAGAGTCCAACTCTAACAGCTCCAATCTAAGTGTTGAACTTGATCTTGGATTCGACTTGAAGATAACGTGAAGCAGCATGACGGTGAGAACTGACACGTATACGAATATATGTTTATTATTGAGGTAATTGTACGATCAATTTCAATACTGTTATATAAAAATAATGTATGTACATATTAAAGTAACTTTATAGTGTACTTATAAAAATATACATGAACACAGTGTTGACAGATTTGATCGATTATGCGCTTTAAACGATTACAGATTCACATTGCCGTTTTTGACCGCTAATAAGGACATAACTATAATAATATTATTGTAATGGTTACTTAACGATTGGACGAAATGAAGAGTTAAAACCTTGTAGGCGTAAGAGTCAATTCCATTAAGAGAAAAATATGTAGTGCTTAGGCTTAGCGGGAGAAGCGAGATTTTGCCAATTAACGGTCGGTTAATTTGCATTTCTGATTGGCAATTGGGCGAATAGTAAACTTTTACTGTGGGCGCATTTATAATCGAAGTGTTTTTTTTTTATCTTGGAGCTGTGTATTTTTTATCTTCAATTCAAAAGCAAACACCTTTGTAGGTCGAAGCTCGCGTGGGTATATTATTATATTGCTGCGGCCAAAAAGCACATTGAACTCCAGACGAAACCCTGAACTTGAGCAATGATAAATTATCTAACGATTTGACCATACCTTTGATTATTTTTTAATAAATTCATCAGATAGAGTTAACCTTTTCTATTTTTTGCAGGCGTTAAAAAGACATCTTCGATTTGTTAATGACAAAAAGAAGTGATTCTAATAGACATAATTAATGAGCTGTCAAAACTTGACCATCATAATATGTAAAAATAATATAAAAAATAATGGAGCAGCAGCATTGAATGTAATTTAATCTAATGTAATACTTAGTCATCATAATCTGGTTAAAATGGAATTATTGTTTATTATTATTACACAATAATAAACCCACGTTTGTATAGTATTTCGCAAATCTAAATTTTTGAGCAAATGAAATATCCTCTGTATAATAAAATGTCTACACAATACACAGAATAGATGACCTCGATAAAGCCATTAGTGTCGTAAAATAATATATATGTGCATATGAATAAATTATATGCGTTGTTTTAGTATGAGATATAAATTTATATTTATTAATTATTGGTAACAATGCTATAAAATAATTTTATAAGGAGCAACAGTTTGTTTAAATAAACCATATATTATACAAACTATTTTTGCTTCTAAAAAAATATACATATTAACAATAGTGATATTTCTTACATATGTCATATATTATATATTATAGTATATTTAAATATTATTAGTACCTAACCTAATAAATTTATTATATGTATAAAAACTATTTTACAGTAATTTTAAAGGAAAAGCCATGATTTTAAATAGACATGTTTTACATGTACTCAGAAATATCCTTTAAAGCTAGTAGTATTTACCGAAGAGGGTGGATACACTACAAATTTTCAACGCTAACGAAATCAGGTTTATTATAAAAAAACTACCAATTTGATCACATGTTGTATAGGCCTAAAACTTAGTACTTAAAATCGTGTCCCATTCTATCTTTGCAGAAATGCTTCTGAAAATAGAATGATAAACTTTGTGGATCAAAATGACTAAGCGTATAAAAGCGCTATGTATGCGTTTATATACGCTTGGTTGAGATAGCGGAGGTTCCTTTGCTTTAGCTCCTCTCCACGCATATATTTTATATATTTATAACATTATGGTCAAGTTTAGTAATATTATGAATATATTTTATATATTCATAATATTATTCATAACATTATGAATATATTTTATACATTCCTAATATTATGGTCACGTTTAACAAAATCGTTAATTATAACGAAAATTTATTACTAAAAACGAGTTATTTTCCTCGAAAATACTAACTGTGACAACGTTAAAAAAATAAAACTTTATCGAAGTTAGTGGTCAAACACACCCACATGCCATTGACCTTTGTTCGTCAGCTATTCTAAATCGAAACATTAAATTATTCTGAGAGAAATCGTAAAATCCGAAACAAATATAGGTCATTACATTTGTTATAATAATAAAATCGCTAATTTGCAACGTTTGTTTTAAAATTACGAATCATGATATACAATGTGAGAAAACACTGATTCTCTACGGTTATTATTGTATAATAATAAAATATATTTTTATTTCGACAACTATTTGCATTGTTATCGACGTCCATAAATAAGAATTAATTATAGCATTAGCGACAGGCGCTGCGAGCGGTTTTCGAATATATGCACATAACATTATCCATATATAATGGTAACATAATGCCTTTTTGAACATCAAATAATTGTTTATTAAAAACATAAATAAAATATTATTTTAGTAAATGATTGTATTTATCTAATTGCAGCGTCGCCTATATATTACATATTAGAGTGTTCGGTTAAATTTAACCGTGGGCGATGAACCCGGAATGGAGCGTTTAAATTATTAGTCTGTCGATAATTTTGGGAGCAGGATATTTTTTTGTGAAGCAAACAACCCACGTCTGTGAAAATTGCTATTCACAATATTCATACCATTTGTTGAAGGACGAAAATTTGTCCGTCTACGGGAGTGAACCAATAAAATTTTATTTTTATTTTGCATATCATCTTGATCGATATTCAATCTTGAAAAAAATCAGCCCACTTCATTTGGCGACATTGGAAAAAATGGTCTTATTCGTGCCATTGTAACTTTATAATAACGATTCATAAAGTGTATTTAATGATTTGTCAGGGGGCGTTTATTGTTACTTGTAACTTTGACAGTTAAGAATCGCATTAAGTGTTCAATACAATTACCTATCGTTACTAAGGAATATTAGAATATGACACGACATTATTTATTTTTATATTTAGGGGCAATGTAACGTTATAATGTTTTACACAAATATGTACATATACACAGCTCATTATACATATTATTATAAAATATATTATGAACTATTCAAAAATGTTGGTTATGGATAGTATTTTTATATGACTTTTTAATATACGTATTAAATTTTGGTAAAATCTACTTTTATTGTTTTTAATTCCTACGTTCTTAAAAAAATCTTATTTGTAATAATAATTAGCAATAGCAAAAAAATATTTGTTACAGGGAAAATCTAGAGTACATATAGAATATATGATTTTATAAAATTGCGCTAATTATACCGCATATTTTTTTCAAATCTTATGTTTTAAAATAATAAAGATGTATGATGTATTTTTTCGATAAGATCAATGAAATAAAAAAATATTCTCAATTGAAAGACAGCTAATGAAGATTGAAGATCGGTGTTCACTTTAAATACAAATCGAGTTATCGTTTAATTTTAATGATATTTTATTTTTATTTTTATATAGCTTAGAAACGAAAATCAAATGTTTTGTTATTATAAATTATTATAAAAGTATAAAACAATTGTTTATCAATTGAAAATATAGACAATAAAGAATTGAAAAAGTATCTAAGAGCAACGAATTTTTTTCTTCAATCGATTGTTCGTATGACTTACGTCGATATACAATATGTTAAAAATAAAGGGATATGTTCAAAATTATAGAAATATGTTTTAAAAATACATGAGATAGAAACGAATAAAGTAATAATAAAATACTTATGATGATTATTCAAACAAAAGATCTTAGTCTGCCTGAAGACTGAAAGAAAATTCTGCTACTCAATTTAGGGCAAACAATGATGGTTCATCAAATTTTACATAATATTAAATTTACCGAGGAAGCTGTCCACAAATTAATTTTTTTATCGCCAAATCTTTGACAAGATGGGAAAATATGTATGAGAATAAGTTGCTTTTAAACATATATTAACAACTTAAACGCCAGCGACTCACCGGTGAGTCACTTGTCGATTATTTTTTTTACAAATTATTTTTTTAAAACAAATAAACGTACTATTCACTTTTTTTAAATTATTATAGATTATTATACTAGCTTAACTTATCAGTAAACCAAGTATTTTATATTTATTTTTATAAAAATATACTGACGCGTGAAGAGAAATAACATGTGACTCGCTGGCGTTTAAAGGGTTAACATTGCTTCTTTGATAATTTGAAATTTTAGCTAATACTAATTTATCAAACAGAAAATCCTAGATATTTGAAAGAAGGGAAAAGATAAAGGAATGCTTCCAGAAATTTTAAATCAAATGCCCTGAGCTGATGAACAACCTTTTCAAGATTAGTTAACATATCATTTTGTGTCTGCTGTTAAGCTCATGGACATCCTCAATCCACGCAGAATTTATATATAGAAATTCATTTTGTGGTTCTTCCTCCTAAATACTACAAAGTACAGCTTATGAAATAATAAGTGAAGGTTACTTTTAAGCTGTATTATATAAGGAAAATAATAATAACAAATCAAGTAATGGCCTACAAGTACATTAAGATATAAAAAAATGATGAGCGTTTATATGGACTAAATTAGTTAATTTAATAAATGGATTAAACATGTCAATAATGGAAGCTTACTCAAAACCTTTATAAAATTTTATAAAATGAAGACTTAATCCCATAACAATAGATTATTGAAAAAAAATTAAAGAGAAGAAAAAAAGTTTAAAATTTACTCTTTGATAAGACTTTTACATTTAAGAATATAAAAGAATCTTGAATTAATTTTCCCCATTGAAATAAATGGAACTTCCAATAATCCAATTCAATAAGGAAAATAAAAACGGATTAATGACAATTGTAATGGTAAATAAATATTTGAAAAGAAAACACCAGATACTAATCGAGCAAGTGCTATGTATTTTTATGTCAATACACTTTAATGTAAACTGAATATTTAAAACGCTTCTTCATATTTTTATCTTTGTAAATTATATTTTTGTACACTTTTTAAGGACGAATTTAGTAAAAAAATCAAGAAGCACCTTCTATTTATATTTATCTAGTTGGTCTCTCATATTTATAAATCTCAGAAATTACTGGGATTTTATTTCTAAATCACAGTTTTAAATATTTTTATGTAATTTTCGATTATAAAAATGGATTATTTTGTAATTTTATGATTTTATTTGTGATTAAGCAAAAAATTAATGCCATAAAATAAATACATATAACACCATGACTAAACCACAAGAAACATAATGTGAAATCTATTTTTTTTCCAGGAGATAATAAGATTAAAAATCTCAAAACATAAAGCTAATTTATTTTGAATAAAATTACAATGTGTAATCGATAAAAAATGCTAAAATAGTTTAATGTGTGTAAAAGGAGATACGTACACATATACTATTCTTATTATTGTACATACATTATATTATTACCCTTCTACAAGATTTGTCATGGGCTATTATTAAATAATTGATTATTAAAGAAACGATTATTCTCGAGTTATTTCACTTTGCTGATCACTCAGTTATTCGCGTCCTCTATGACATTTTAATTCGCAACATTATTAAATCAGGATTCATAATTTAGAATCCTCTTAATAGAAAAAGTTCAGAAAAGGTTCTTGAGATAGCTTTGTATGAGATACGTACAATATAATAAATTTGTAATAAAATAAATTTTTATGGTGAAACCAAGTAATAAAGTTTATATTATAAAAACAATAATGATTCATAATCCATTTTATAACTTTCTTTAGTGTATTTACATTTTTCTCAAAATTTAATTTTTTCATTATCCTTCATTTACATTTTTATCAATAAAAAAAATCGTGACATCCGATATTTGCAAAAATTAATTACTTATATTTTAACAACCTAGAGAAAAAATTTAATAGCAATTTTTAATCAGAATTTTGTGAAAAAAACATAAATGAAATTAATTTATATATATTATTTTTAGTTCACTATTTTACTAAAAAGTTAATAATTACTTTACCAAAAACTATTGTAGCATTTTGTGACTCAATGTTTCAATAGCATTTTTCATAAAGTAAGAATTTTCAAGATAATCTTACATATAATATTGAATATCTGGGATTCCTTAAAAATATATTCTTTTATCAATTATAGCTATATTTTTTTAGAAAATCTTAAATTAAAAATTTTAGTTCGAGTTTTCTTGACGAATGAATCTTGCGGTATTTTTAATTTAAGCAAGGTAATTTTTTTTTATATTATATATATACATGCTTAAAACTATCATTGTTAATATGCTTAATAAAGTAATTGGATATAATATTCGGTCGATTATGGAAAATAGGCGGTTAAATTAAACGGAAAGTAATATTCATAATTAATTGACACCCACTATTGTCTACATGTAATACGTATTTTTATGTAAATTAAACGTTTTTACACAGGTGTCGTCCTTGAGTCAATGTTACATATTACACAACATAAGGAACTATACATCATTTGTAAAGACCCATCAAACGAAGCCTCCACATTTAAAAAATAATATTCATATACACCTACAGCTCTACAGAAACAAATTAAACGAAGCATCCGTCTTTGGTGTTAGATCAATAAAATAGGTCACGGTTGTGTGATCTTTTATCGCAATTCCTAGGATAATTTTCCGACATATTGATGACAAGAATTACGCCTATACCTTAACCTTCGACATAAAATGTCGAATCGATCGATTCGCAATACGGCTTGTCTTCGCCGACGTGAATTAGCCGATTTTATATTTATGGCCGTATAATTTTATTTTATATCGTAACGGTATAGAATTCGTTTTTTGAGAGGCGTTTGAGTCAGATATTCTTTAGGAAAAATAAAATTGATGAACATATGTATATAGGATGTCTCAAAATAATTAATAAATATATATATATATATTTATAAGATAATAATTAAAATTATTATTTGTAAAATCTCAAGATATATCTCGTTGAATCATTAAGACTATCGTGACGTATAGGTTACACCAATTTGTCACGATGGTAAAAAACAATACAAATATATAAGACTAAAAAAATTCAAAGTGGGAAAGAAAAAAATCATAAAATATTAAAATTAAATAATACGAACCGGACCAGCTCCTCATATATTAAGTTAAAGAGATTAATTAAAAGTATTTTTTTAATATTATGAATTGATTTTTTTATTTTTTTTATGCCTAAAATAAATAATAAATTTAAAAAATATTATAAAAAAAATCTAAGGGTTCAGTTTCCTTGGTACTGAAGACCATGTACAAGAAAGCAACTAAGTGGAAGGCAAAAATATCCTGATACAATCAACTATTTTATATTAGTCATTATAGTATTTTCAATTTTAGCCCACAAATGAAATGATTTTTTTTATATATATAATATGATTTTTATTAAAAATTAAATTCGTTCTTTACTAATATATTTTATTATTAATTTAAAAAAGATCATTGCCATAATTTACAAGTATTGTTTACATCTACTGTGTATATTTTTTGAGTGTTTGTGAGCGATCGTATTATATTATGTGACATAGAGATACATTTAGGGTCTATATTTACGAGCTTTTCCTTATTACTTTATAACATATTTATTATGCTTCTCTAAAATTTTGATGAGCTTTCCGCCAATATACACATCTATAAATGCATTTTTACGCCAACATGAATTTGCTATTGTGCACTTAGCGATATAATCAATAGGCGTGTGTTTCTTGTGTAGAAACACGTTGATGTTACCTTGAGATGTCTCAATGGTTGAGGCACAATTTTTGACAAGACGTGTAAGGTTCTGCATATACTTGGGAAACGTTCGCATTGTAACGACAACACAAATCGCTTGTCGTCTAGTCTTTTAAGGTGATGAAACGTGTCTCGAACACAATGGACTTTTTGTGTTTTGTTTAAAATATTAACTTAAAGTGTAAACCTTGCACACAATTAGTTGAGATAATCCAATTAGGTTTTGAAGAAAATACAGTGGTAGTACTGGACTTATTTTATATAAAAAAAATCATCCATGTATTAACTGTTATACAGCGTTAAATATAAAATATATCATGTTAAGAACATTCTTATATGATATACCTACACTATATTTTAATTTATTGGATACAGTGATTTATTTTGATCGGATTAAACAATGTATTTTGCAAATATATTTTACATTCTTTACAAATTACATAACATATAGATAATTGAACTCGATATTGGTAAGGAGTTAATATCACGTGGGTGTGAAGTTTAACGAATGCGTAAAAGTGGCGTACGCAAAAATATATCTATTTTATATTAGCTATTTTTTTTTAAACAATACCAGAAAATTATATAAACGTATATTCGTTAATTGAATCATATAATACATTTTTAAGTATTAAATAATAAATTAACGTTTGATTTTATGTTATAAATATTATTAAAAAAATAGTATATGTATATAGCATGTTTATATATTATATCCTAAATATGTGTAACTTAATTTAAGAAAAAATCAACTTTTAGTAATTGTATTAAAAGTTACAATAAATAAGGGACATATTTTTCTAATTAGAAGTATCTTGTGAGTATCATCTTATTTAAAAATAAGATGTTACGAAATTTACTTTTTAAGAAAAGGGTAAATGTAGCTTGAAACGTAATACAAATAATTAATATATGTTAAATATAATTGTAAATAACCAAAATAAAGTGTTCATTTTATACTATTCTTATTTTATTTAAGTACAATCGTTAGTGTGTATTATTTTCTTTAAATAAAAATAAAATATTTAATAGTTTTGTAATTATCAATTAAGTTAGTAGATAAAAAAATCTAACTATTTGTATTAAATTATTTTTTAACTATAAAAAACATAAAATGAATAATATTATAAAATTATATTACTTAATGCTACATTAAAGATAAAAGATATATAATATCATAATAAATATATAATATTACAATTTTTATCTACCAAAGAAATCCACAAGTGAAATTTTTTTAAGAATTATAAATATAAAACAAAACCATCCACGCACAGTCTACGCTACTGCAATCAATTTAGAAGTATATCCTCCCTAGGATATGAAGGCTTCATTTTCATTCTACAACTGTAGCTCGTCAAGTTTAGATTGGTTTCGTAAGGTCGTCTTCACTTTGATCAAATACGCACAAATAATCGATCAAAGTTTTGTGGTAAAAACAGTGATTTAAACAAATCGTTAAAAATGGCTTCAATCCACTTTCAAAATAAAATTTCATACCGATTTTGTGTAAGTAAAAAAATATATATAAATAAAACACAATGTATGCAATGTTTTTCTAACTCTAACAATCGATTGTCATGTGTTACATTTCATTTAAATCGTATTATAAATATGTGCGGTCATTGTCTCGTTTAAAGAGTATGACATTCACAATTTACCATTCCGTTATGTATTATCTCAACATATTTTTTTAAGCTAATATAGATTATTAAATTATATGTTTATATAATAAAATTATGTTTAACTTACTATTTATTTTAATAAACTAATTACATCGTCAAAATTGCAAATATATAAAGTACGACGAACTTTTGAACAAATTTGCACCACATACTAATTTGTATCGGAAGCAAATTCTTTATACAAACATCGCCTCAAAATGAAATAAAACTCATTGTTTATCAATTAAAATTCACACCGCTGAATAAACACAATTTTATTACATACCTTTTGTAGCATTTTATACACTATGTTGTATCAATATAGCGGTTACCGCGGTTTAACTCCGAAATTAAATTTATTCTCATGCGGTATCTCTTTTGATGTATTTTTATTTAATCAAATAAAACTGTTAATTTTTTTATTTAAATACTTTTAGATACTTATTGTAATATTGTCATTGATACGTGAATCGATGTTATACGTTCAACCGATCTACGTCAGTGATTTAAATGGACCTAAACCTAGATTAACCGAAGCGGATTACAGTTCATATAATCTGAGAGATCATGAAGGTGTGTTACAATTTCATACTATTTTCAAGTTGATTGTTTTATTGAAGTATGAATTTAATAGGGCCTGGAACATACGCTTTTGGATACGACGTGGAAGATGCTAAAACCGGAAATACTCAATTTCGGGAAGAGGAGCGTCATCCTAACGGAACGGTTACCGGAAGTTATGGTTATGTTCAACCTGATGGAAATGTGCAAGTTGTACATTATGTAGCTGATCAATGGGGTTACAGGTATAATATTTTTGAATAATTTATACAGTATTAAAATAATGTTAACAAACAATAAAAATAATTTAAATACTTTTAGAAGTTTCAACTATAGTAACGAAAGTAAAAATTGTAAAATGCGTGTCTAATCAAGATTTATTAATCCATATAAAATATTTATTATCTCCTAACTGCTGAGCAAAAATATATCTAATGCTTTAAAAGACTTCAAATATATTTATAATAAAATAATACTTACTTATTTTATTATATTTATAATAAAATAACACATTAAAATGAACCATACAAAACTGAAAATTCCAAAATCATTTATAGTAATTTTATTGTTTTTTTAACGTCGTAAGAATCTTTTATTCAAATCCTTTTTCGATATTTTCAGTATTACACAAATTGAAGATGTTAATTTTAAATATTTTAAATAATAAACCCTAACGAATCTGAACCTGATTAAAAGCTTAAGATAAGAGATAAGGGCGTTCCGCATGCCCTTATCTCTCACTCACTCTCGTCACTTAGCACGCGAGCGAGTGAAAGGGAAAATATTTAACCGATATTTTTTATAGATACACTGATAAAAATTTGCTCGTAAAAATTTAAAAAGACTTTTAAATATAGAAGTAACCACTTAGTTTATTGCTCTTATTGTATCAATTGAAATGAAATAGGCTAATTTACACATAAACCATTGATATACTAATTACTTGATAAAACAAAATACTAGCGTAAGAAATAAGCGTCTTCAAAATTAAGTTTACAACTTTGCTTTAATTTTACAAAAAATATGAATTTATTTTTTTGGTAAAAATCTTATTAATGTAGATGAATGAATAATGTTTACCTTATAATATTTTTATTGAACTAAATTTTTACCATAATTATATAAATCGCAATGAAATATTTTATGCAAATTTTATCTAAGAATTCCAAAGGGAATTTAAACAGAAATACTTCCGTCGATGACTTGTGGGAGATTTTCGAACAAGAATGGAGATTTTCTATACACAACGCTTAAGTTTGTTATAAGAAGTCGAGGATGCTTTTTAAAAAAATGTTGGGTTAACTTAAATAATGGTCATTATGACGCATTGGGAAAACAAGTCAGTAATTGATGCTCAGATTTGTAATGAAAAAAAAAGAAATTATTTTTTCTAGTAATTCAAAGATTACGTTTAATGTAATAAATTAAATATGATATTTTATTCTATATTATTGCAGTTATTTTTCTGTCATCAGAATAGATAAAAAAAATAGCGTAAATGACATGTAATCATTTCACGTTTCGTATACTATGCTTTGCTTTGTCAGTTGTTAGTGGAAATGAAAAAAGGGGATAAATTTATGATTTATAAAAAAATATTATATAATCATTTTGCATAATTATTAAAAAAGCAATAATTTTTCTATTCCTAATTAACTTATTACAATAAATTTGTCATTATTGCATGATGATGCATCGGTTCTTAAATATCAATTTTTTTAATTAATTTTTAAAAACAATACAATATTTTTTAAATTTTGCTCTGAAACATATCTAACGTATATGTGCATTAAATCTGAAGCAATGATAATGTTTATGAATTATAAAAGGAAAAACTCACTTTTCGGCCTCGGAGTCCGTCGACAGGAATTCAAAATTTGAAGATTTCATTGCGAAGATTGTTTCATAATTGTTTATCTAGTTTAATCAATATATTTTTATAATCCTCACACACATTATGTATATATTTCATTTTCATATTTATAACATACCTAGTTAATTTGTAATCCGAATATTTATATTCAGTCAAATCCAACAACGCACATGACGAATTAATGAAAATTATTGTCGCGTTAAAAAAAATAAAATGTTATTAATAAATAATAATTATTTAAAACTGTTGTCACGTTGATGTCGGCCATTTTGTTTTATATTTGAATGCTTATTTTTCATTGGTCGACAACAAAAGAAGCATTAGCTGTCTCGAAAATCATCGTGCCAACTCTATTTTTATTTTTATTAATTATAATTAAATATATTTCTTTTGTTTACGTGTATTATTATATACACTCTTAATACAACGATACAATTTACAGAGTAGAAAATTGAGCATAGAATGTTTCATCTTTCAATATGCGCGTCCAATTATATATAAGATTGCTACAATCTATTGTATTAATTAATTTTAAGTATTAAAGCTAAGTTTTGAATTGTTCTGTAAAAGTAAAAATTATTTTATATGAAAGTTTCTATTACAAATCATGAGTATATGTTATATTTTGAAATATTTTTCGGTAAAAAATACATATTTTAATTTATTTTTTACGCCAATGCGTGACGCGTAGCTAGTTTTTATTATTTTAATGGAATAAAATTTCATAACAATATTTTTATCGCAAAAATGTATTATCCTGGTGTAAAGTATAAAGTGATAAGCTATGCGCTGATCTATATTACACTTGTATTTTTTTTGTTATTAACCGTATAATATTTTTTTTAAAAACTAGGAATTAAAATACAAATTTATATAAAATATAAATCAGTAATAAAGTTTTTAAAGTATATATATACATATATATTTAAAAAATTCGTTTGTATAGAAAAATAATAATAATATATATATAAATATTATGGTAACATATTTAATTAAATTAAAATAAATTGTCTTTAACGCTAAGCGTTTATTTAATCTGTTATTTATAATCCAACTATTCGCGAAAAAATGTGTTTTATAGTAATCTGAAGTGTTTTCAAGAGCTACGATCGCGTCCTCTATTAATACCAGTTAAGGCCAATACATTCGTATTTGCCCACTCGCCTATGAATTTCACTATCCAGTTCCTTAATACGCTGACATTTCACGTTGCTCTATTTTATATCAACTACGATAAGGTACATATTATTTCATTTTAACGTTTAATGAATTTTCGGTCCTTTTCAATATATAATTATTTCCTATGTATTATTTTTATTATCGTTACTCATTGGTATATATTAAGTCATAATGGTCTTAATTAAATAATTAATTAAACCGGCTAATAAGTAAAGGTACTGGAATGTTTATATTAAAAGCGCTTTTATTAATTCATTATAAAAAAATGTGTATGTGTATTTGTGATGTTGACTGTATTAATGTATTATTTACTTATAAATCTTATTAGTATATGTATACTGATTAATATTTATATTTTATATAATTTTTTTATTCCATATGTTAACATATTAAAATTTTAATTTCAGAGTTAGAATCGAAAACAGCCGCGACAACAACCAACCACCAAAAATCCTGCCAAAAGATCCAGTCAAAGTATCAACGACTTCTGGGCGTATTCCAGCTATAGTAGCAGTCACACAGCAACCCATTTACACTCAAAATCGACCTATATACAACCGACCGATCGTTGCTACTAATGTATACAACAATGGTCGCTTTCCAAATTCTCCCATCGTGGCCATTTCCAACGATCTCTCACCACCATTCTACTCCAATAGACCGGTTACTCCAAACCCTTCCCCATTTTTAGAGCTTCCGGCGAGAGAGTACAATACTTTTTCAAACTCTCCCAGTAGATATCCTGTAACCAGTCGCCCTTGGGATCTTCAGCAATTGCCTTATGTTATCAAAGTGGTGAATGGATCGCCTCAGAAAGTATACTATGTGCCAAACGATCATCACTACAGGCAAAATGTCTAATTCAATAATGTAGTATTATTATAATATAAAATTGAATTTTTATGGTAAATTGTGATAAATTCCATATTATTAACCCTACTTCATTAACTTATTCATATTATGTAAGCACGCATTTATTTGTGATTTTATGGTAATTGAGAATTAAATATTTATTTTATTTTAAAATATGTGGCTTTATTAGGTTCAAATATTTTTATTTTAAATTTATAATTGATATTTATTTTAGTTTAAAAATCATATTTTTATTTTATGTAATTTTAAAATATTAAATATGTATTAAACTATTTATTAGTATTGTATTTAAATTTAAAATAATTAAAGAAAATATAGAATTCGAAACTTAACGAATATCTGTATTCGTTTTATTGACATCTGTGAAAATACGCGCTAACATTTTGCTTCTTTGTATTTTCTCTGAATCGAAATAAATATATTTTATGAAACTTTTTATGTTTTTTTTTTATTTTTAATCAACATTTAAATTTTATTTATTTATTAAGTATTTTTTTATATATGGAATATAATAATTATTAAAGTGTCTACGTTGTGTATAATATATTATAATAAACATAGCTTATCCAGAATCCTATATATAAAAAAATATTTCTGTATTATCTAAAGCCTAAAATACAACAAAAACCTAAATAAAAAGCCGCATTTTTTTATCTGTTGTAGGTTTTGATTTATAATAAATTACTGCGGATATTAAAAAATATACTAGTCTTTCTACATATTATTATTATCTTATAATTATATTAATAAAACTTAAAATAATGAATATTTTATTTATGAACTTAAGAGTGTTTATTATTAAAATATAAAAATATTAGCTTTATAAAATCAAATTATATAATATGGAATTAAAAATTCTCACTCAAAAGTATTGCGTTAAAGTAATATTAATCATAGAAAATATGTAATATAAAAAATTAAAAAAAAAAACTTTTAAAACTATTAATAAATATAATTTTTAAATAAATATTATAAATATTATTGAATCACTTAAATAGCACTTATTTACTTATTAATTATTATTTAAATATATATTAAAAAAGCGCATTTTATATATTAATAATAAAAAATAATATTTCCTTAGAAATTATTATTTTAATGTCTTGATGAAGAAATAAAAAAATTATTTTTAATAATTATAACATTATTAAAATTATTGTTACTTAAAAAAAATATAGTTAAAAAATCAGTAAAAATATATTTTTAAATTTAGCTTAATAATTACATCCTACTTTTGAATGAACATTAATTAATATTGCTACTTTTCTTCCATCATTCTTATTTTTATACTAATAAGTAATAAGTAATTAAAGTTAAAAAAACAGCAACTATATTGACACTGAATGTACGATTGCAAAGTAATATACTTTCGCCAAATTTGTTGGACCTGTCAAAAAATAAATAACAAAGATGGACTAATAAATATTTAAAAAAAAATAAAAAATAAATATATTTCTTATTTTTTTGTTTCAAATAAAATTAATAAATATTTAGGAGATTTATCATGAAGAAGTACACGAAAGATTGTTCAATTTTATTTTGAAAACAACCATACACAAAGAACATATTGTTATATATAACTTGCGGTTCTGAAAATCCAAGAGTTGTACACTAACATCAGCTGCATCCTTTTAAATGCACAATCTGGTGCGAATTGTGAAGATTGTGAAGGTAATGCATTGAGGATAGCAGAAGAGAGATACTGGAGGTTGATTAAATATTTTCTTTGTCCATAGATAGCAGTAATGATGAAATAGGTTACAGCAAGATGGTGCAATTGCCTGCAAGAACAACAATATATCTTCTTTGTTGAATATTCAATATCAGACTTATTTCACGTGGAACAACATTCATCTGATCTGACAGATCCAGATCTTAAGAAAAAAATGTACGTAAACGAACCTCAAATATTCCAGACTATGAATAATAATATTCGAGAATAAGTTAAAACGTTAAAGACAGAAACATTACACACAAACAGAAGGTTTTTGCAAAATATTATATTCCACAATTAGTTAATAGAATAATTAAGAGACAAATGAACATGCTTTATTAATTCAAAAGTTATTCAATTTAAAAAATTGATAGTGACTTTTACGCCACTCTGTAGAAGCAGTTAATAGTGGTTTTATTAATTTTTTCTTTGTACATAAAACTACTACTTTAGCATGCACAATATTATACGTTTACGCAAATATTGTGAATTTTATTTTAATTATAGTCATTTAAAAAAAAGAACACATAAAACTGAAAATGAAACAAATCAAATTTAACTGATTTTTTCTCAATTGTTCCGATCATACGCGAGAAAGGTTCCATTGTTTGTGTTACTTTTTGGCATGCAACATTTCGTTAATCATGTAACAAACAAACAAACAGGTTTAAAATTCCATTCAAATCGCAAACCTCGGAAGTTAACCGTAACAATTCCAACAAAGCTATCATGCACTTAATCAAGCGACACGCTTAATTCCGCCGTTCGTAATGAATAAAACAATATGCAACGAAAGGGAAAAGTAAGCGTTTTCAGATATCCATCTATGAATCTAGAATCGCGATCAACGTGTGTTAAACGAGCGAAAATAAATTTATATTGCTACCGTACAGTAACGTGTAATACATTGATCCGAATATAGCAATTATCTTTGAACAATTCGGTCGTTTTTATATTTATATTATATATATCATATATCAAGTGGAATAAAAAAGAAAATACGAGTTAACTCAGAGGAGATGAAAGTAAGCAAATGTTGGATTTACAGTTTATTCTCGAGTAACCTGTATTTGCTGCGCATCACATTTCGAATGCATTGAACTCTTTATTAAATCAAGAATGAATCGATACATATGTAATACAAATGTTTTATTATATAGTTAAATAAATTATTTTTAATATAGCAGAGATTCTTAGTATATATATATATATATATATATATAATACAATACATATTTTTATTTTATTAAAAAATCGTTCTAAATGAATTGTCTGATTATATTTAATAAAATATTATTATAGGAAGTAATAATTTATATGGTATTATTTAAGAAATGTTTTAGAAAGTGCTTAAGTAGTATTAAAAATGCAAGATAATTAAAATAGAAAATTCATAAGAATAATATTTAAAAGTATTATTATTTTAAAAATGAGAGTGATTACTAATAAATTAAACTAGGTCAGCAATGTATGATATAAAGTGCTTTATAAAGGACTAAAATAGATATTATGAATAAGTATTTTTTCCTGAGATTCTTATCTAATTCTTCGGAAAATACTTCTGATCAAAGATTATTTGGGATAGTCCTGCATCATAAATTAAAGAGAAAAAATATAAATTGCATTTATATTTTATAGTATCTCAATTTAAAAGTTAACCGGATGTTTAATCCACTTTTTGGTGTACCAACTAAAAAAATGCTTCCCGAATAATATTAAGCTCAGTAGTGAAAGCAGAGTAAAAAAATATGATTAAAAATCGAATGCTTAAAACCATATATAAATGAGATTTAATATCTTCAACATAATAAAAAGCACTACATCTCTATATTATGCACTCAAGATTGATCTAATTTATGCGTGAAAAAAATCTGTAAAAAAGAGTGTTAGAGTGACGGTATCCGATGACAATTTTATAGCTATATGGTCTTGTCTTTTATTAAGTTATCGTATACTTTGAAATGATATAACATATATACTAAGATTATATAACGTCTAATAATAAGACATTTGTCATGAAATGACACAATTCCGGCGATACACATCTACGTGCATGTATCGAAATGACCACTTTTCAAGTGAACGTAAGACCACAAAAGTTTACGGCGCAATAAATAATTTATTAACGTCGTAATAACAAACACACTTTTACGGAAAAATCTAATAATATTACATTGCGTAACCTATGATCGCCCATGTAAACCATAACAGTGCGAATACAAAATTGGGGAAAGTACTTCAATGAAAAGTTCGCACAATATAAAGCATGTTATATATTTCGAGCATATAATTCGATCTATGTAGTAATATTTTTTACTATTCTAATTTAACGCAGTAATCGGAAGTGATTTTTGTTGAAAAATCATGCTAAGATTTTATATAGGAATTGATTTGAAATATTAAATATTTTTTTTAATATAATAATAAAAAACATATATAAATTTACGTGTTTTATTATTTTTATATTTATTGACCAATAACTTAATAAAGTAAAAGCATTAAATGTAGCAAATATCTAAAACGTATAAAAATACTGTTTTTTTATATATATTTTAAAAATCAATTCCTAATATATTTAACTTACTACTAGGTTTTTTGTGAAAAGCTTCAATTCAATAAAAATAATTTTGCTAAGTTTTTTTATATTAATTTTGAAAAATAAATATAGTTAAATAAAACAGTAAGAGATAATATAAAAAGTGTGTAAAAATTATAAAAATCCTGCCAATTATTTTGTATGTTTATTTTGAAGCATGAATTAGTAATTTCAAAATGAGTCAGGATACAGTGTTTATTCTAAACTAGATAACGGTTAGGCTAGTTAGTTTATTGTTATTCTAAATCCACTCGACTATATTATTGTATTAAATACACAGTGACTAAAAAAGCCAAACCAAATATGCTGGTACAAAACGAACCCTTTATGATATACAAAAAACGTCATCGTGGTATTTTTCAAAATAGGTTACTAGTTAATATTTTATATTACACTTTTTTATTTAATTTTTATTTTATTTAATATTTAATTTCTGCAGCTTCATTAAAAATCTAAAATGCTGAACTTTTGTAATACTATTTTTAATAGAAAAACCAGTTGCTGTGTTAATTACATTAACACAATTACATTAAAATAGGCAACTTTAAACATGTATTGAATTAAGCCTTAAAGTATTTTTTTTTATATATTGTAGCATTAAGTCATTACTAAATGTAAGCATATACAATACAAACATTTTATTAAATTGGGTAGGGTAAATATAAAAGGTATTGCATATATTAGGCATATTAAAACTTCTTTTATTTAGAACTCAAATATGGCATTGGGTCAATTATGACAGAAAATAAATATCTAGATTAACATTGCAAAAATCTATTGTTTTCCAAGAAATCTTGACGAAATTTTAATCATATATTTCAACTCCATAAGATTTGAATCTCAATTTTATTATTTTGCATGTATGTCAATTGTGCATAAACTCCATAAAAGCTACATAGGAAAACAGGCGCAGGTTCCGTTTCGAAATATGTTCGGGTTGCGTAACTCGCGCGTTTACATCTCCGACAATGGACGCAAAAGCTCGATCGACTTGTTAAAATATTAAGAGTAAATCTCGAGTCGTTATAGTGTACTCTATTTTCACTAGATAATCGCGGCTGGCTACTAAATCGTGCCTTGTGAAATGTTGGTTGTGTTCGGCCGTCGCTAATTGCGATGTAAGCGTTTATTTTGAACGTCAATTCGCAACTTGATGAATGTGTCTTTTTTATGGCTGGTTAACGCGCTAGAAAATAGGAATGAATAATATACTATTTCATGTGTATATGAGAATACAATGTAATGAATTATGCACATGAAGCGCGAGTTATAAAATAAATATAAATCGCATATACATTAAAAAATCAATGAAAATAATATAAAGGTTCTATTATTTTAAAGTTATATTTAATACTAATAAAAAATTTAATATGTTATTAAATATTAATAAAATATTGTTTAATTTTAAAAATTTAAAAAGTATTTTAATTATATATAAGTATTACTATTGTTATTCTATCGTTGTATCATGTCAGGTGTTAGTTCACTGTCAATTTTATGTGACATCCCAGATTTTGTTTCTCGTGGTCTGCTCTGGATTTGCTCTAGCCTTCATATTTGTCTTAATACGAGGCTTGATGAAACTTTCTGTATTTCCTGTCTTCTTCTGCAACGCTGATTTATTAGGACGAGCAATTGTAGTAACAAAATATTTAGTAAATAATTGTATCAAAACTTAAAAGATATTTTTTATTTTGCTCACGACTAATTTCTTACATTATTCACGAATAATATGTTTATTTAAATTAAAAGTTCACAATTTTACACCTTTTACCCCAAATATCATAATAAATATCTGAAACTATATATAATATATATTATAAACTTATATATAATATATATTATAAACTTTGAAAATATTAATTGAACTTAAGATTATATTATTTTAGAGAGTTAAAAAGCATAGTGGAACCATACGCCAATTATTTTCTAATAATGCAAGGACAAAGGAAGTCCTATGCGATTTTCTCTAGAAAATTGTCATCATGCTTTGTTGGGCAAGTACTAGATTTTCTTAGGTTCTTATCCACGTTGGGCAACAGGAAACGAATTTTGAGATACAGATTAGCAACCATGACACAAGTACAAAAATAGGTAATATATCTCCCCATATGGAAATGTGGCAATACCAAACACAAAACAATGCCACATTTCACACACAATGACTTAAAATTGCTGTCATATTTTTTTAATCGCTCACCAAAGTGTAACACAGTTAAATGGTTACCCAATTGGTTCATGTGTTTATTAATCTTGGATCGTTTATCTCACATTTCTTAAGGAAAAGTTTTATATGGCAAAGTGTAGCCAAAGTCATGGTCTAGTGGATGAGCAATTAATATCCGTTTGAAGAACTTATGGAAATAATTTTTAATCGAGGTAACGTTGGCTATCTAGCTAATTTTATTAATTAATAATCTATTGAGAGAAAGTGGTACGAACCGTTTAGTATTAGTAGTAAATAATAAAACTTTATTTAAATTAATTTTAAAGTGTGTATTTGTGTAATGTATATACATCGTTAAACTAAATAATTGTTAAATATATTAAGCACTCTGTACGTTCTATTGATGTAACAATATTATTATAGCTCTTACATAATTATTTACTTGATCTTAAAATGTTGTGTGTGACCAATAAGATTTTAATATTAATTATGTTGAAAGCCGTTTCTGAATTAAATAAAATTTTCAGCTCGCTTGTGTGTGATGATTGCGTAACTCTGATTTTTAAATTGAGATATCAAAATCTAAGATATGTACATGATATGACATAGAAGAATGGAATTCGTTCATTTGCCAACAATGAAAATAATTACTTTTTTCCGTTCACTAATTCCATTCTCGTTTCCGCTATCGTGAATTGCCTATATTCCTATGATATTTTTTTGATAATTTTACATTTTTTATTTGTGTTAAAATCTTCAATGTTTGATCACCGTTCCACCAATTAACTGTTAGGATGTGATTTCTTCCACTTCTTAGAAACTCGGCAATATAACGTCGACCCTATTGACTTTTCACAATGGCCACCATTGTCTGTTTCCTATATCATTTCAAGTGAAATAAGTCACAATAAAAATTATTAGTTATCGGAATTCGCGGATTAAAACAGATTTCTACTGTTAAATATGATATTATAATCGCATTACATTATATAAAGCCCATAGCCAGCCGAGTGTATAATTTTTATGAATGCTATAAACGGTTAGAATATATAATTAACGTTTTACTTTCGTCGAATATAAAACATTACAAAAATCGTTGTTTTTAAAGCTTCTTATTGTTTGACGGATAATTGGTCATAAATGTCGGCAACTTAAGAAGAAGTTTGACCTGCTTGTTAAATATTTTTACCAAAAAAAAAAGAAAACGACAATAGTTACATTTTTATTCAATACTTTTAAAGAAAATATTCCAACTCTTAAATCCTTCAATTTTTTTGCAAAACTTGCAAGAATGTATCAACATTCAATAATATATCACAACATAAACTTAGCAATTAAGTATTCAGTTAAACTGTAAATAAATGGACATTTATCAGATTTTTCGATTAAGCAACATTTAATGATACGGAACACATTGTGACAATTATGTATAGTTGTAATGTTATATAATAAAAATATAATTTAACAAAAAATCTACAAATCACAAATTTTCACAAAAAATAATAATCCATGCTGGATCGTGGTAAGCAATATCTGTATTAAAAATCCAGGTATTATTGCAATTCATACTGACGATATATAATTGATAATTGACTATAAATTACCGACCATTTATTTAAAAGTTTCATAAAAAATAAGTCCTGCAAAAACTACAAGAATTGGGTAGAATTTTTTACGTTAAAGTGTGTACAAAATTATTTAATTTTATTATAATATTTATTAGATTAAATTATAGAATATTTTATATTTTTTTAACCGAGCTACGTTTTTTTTTAATAAAAAAATGTTTGTTTTATTTCTACTTTAAAACATTTTTGCACTCTTTGTTTTTTATTGTAGGATTTTGTTTAGCGAAAATTTTTGAAACAAAATTAAATCGACATTTAAGTAAAAAAATTTAAACTTAATTTTCAATTATTTTTCTATTCTTATTTATTTTTTTCTATAATTTTTTTGACAATGTTACGATTTTTTTTAATAGTTGCTATTATAAAACAAGATAAAGGAATAAACTGGTTATCGAACCAAACATACGTCATAAATTTGTAAGTCATCCATCTGTAAAAAAACGTTTAATTTCGACATGATTAAAACTGTGGTAATTATCGTGTCTGCAAATACCGTTTTATTCCACAGAATTACAAAAAATGTAGAATAAACATTTATTTTATATTTTTTTAAATATAAAACAGTTTTTCTCTATTTTGCTACTATATAATATTTTCCATAAAATTTTGAAACAATAAGACGGATCTTTTTATACGACAATTATCTCTCTCTGAAAATAGTATATGTATATCCAAAAAAATCTACATAATTCATTTCTTGCCAAATCTACCATAAACTGCCTTTTTAAAACAACGATTTTTAAATTTTCTATGTGCTGTTTAGGATTGATTTTTATATAAATAATTAAATCAATAGCTAAGAATAATTTAACATTTATTAATAGGTGTATATCTATTATTTCTCATTTATAGTAAAATATATATACGTGAAAATTCTATTAAAAATCAATAAATATAAGATCTGTATTATTACTTTTTATAAATTAAAAATTACTGGAAAATTTCTAAATAATCGTGTAAAAATATGTATAAATGTTATAAATTTAAATTTGCAACTTATGAGCTGTGAAAATGTGTAAGAATTTAAAAAGCACATTATTTTAGGTAGATTTCAGTAAATAATTCAGTAAATAACGAATTTTGTTACACACAGTTTACATAGTTCATTTTATAAATTATTCTTGAGTTATATGTTGCTTCAAATTTATCTATATATAAATATTTAAAAATATTCTTTACGATATTTATAAATTAATTTATTTTGAACACAGAAATCTACCTGATTCTTACAGTCAGTTTCTGGAGGAGTATAATTAAATAAGATCGCTATTTCAAATACCTATAAATAGTATTAAATCCTTTATAGCAAAACTATTTACAACATTTTTTTTAAGCGACATCTATTTATAAAGCAAAAATTAGCAAATTTATAGTTAAAATTATATATTTGTAATTGCCAAAATTATTAAAATATAAATAATAGCAAAAAACTTTTATATATAAATTAAATTATCTGTGACAAAAATTTCATTGTATTGTGAAATTTATATGGATATCAATTATCTGAACTGAAAATCAAAAAAAATTGCTTTATTTAATTGTAGACTTTTATTAAAATAGCTTTAATTTTAGATTGCTGCAGCAAATCGAAATTACTGCTATGCTATTTTAGATTAACTGGCCATTTAATTTGTTGCTAATATAATATACAAACATCGTATTGTATTGTGATATTTTCCACGAGAAATAATAAATTAGAATTTCCTTAATAAAATCTTTTAAAAATATATTAAAGCATTCAAATATGTATTTCTCCTTTTACTTAATATTTTATTACACGTTTATTCGATATAAATATTGTTAAATATAATAATTAAACGCATTAATAATACTCAAACAAACTGCCATGAACGTGTGAAAGTAGCACTGTTATGATATTAATGAAATACCATTTTAGAAAGGTCAATGGGAATCTCCGTTGTTTTTTTTTTATTTTGGCGTATTTTTCTTAAAAATTTAATCAATCGCCAATGATGCGCTTCGTTCTCATGGAGCGTAAATTAATAAGGCGATTGTTCGCATGAATCGCGATCTTTTTTCGTTGAATAATCCAAATAGATCGCCCCCGCCACATTTCCAATTCACCCCTGTCAGCATAAATACGGAGAAATTTTCAAGCAATGTATCATTCGCACATCGTTCGCTGTAGTGTTCGTTCGTACGAAAGCTCCTTTTGTGTTTGACTGAAACAAAAAACTCATTTGTAATTACAATGGCTTTCAAGGTAAATAAACATTTTAGTAATAGTGAAAATTTTTCATTAATCTTCGTATTGAATATATAAAAAATATATTGCATATGTATTTTAGGAATTTTAATTAATAGTATATGTACAAACAATAATTTACGTAAAAGGCAATTCATAATTATTTTTCGGTAATGGTAAAAAATATTTTTTTAAGTACCAATATTTTTTTATAATTATTGTAAAGTATGTTAAAGCAAAAAGCTATGGTTCGGTTGACAACGTAAATCAAATATAATATAAATAGAAAATATAATTACATTTATAAATTATTTACATATAAACAGGGATATTTAAATGTTATCAGTATTTTAAAAAATAATAAAATTACATAGGAAACAATAAATAATTTATTATAATATGTTATTCATTAAATTTTTTAACATTTAATATCAAATTAATATACAGTTATGTGTCGATATTTTACATGATTATTATTAGTATATCTATATCGTACCTTTTAGCACAATGTTATTAGGTAATGGTGCTTATATCTAATATCAACTTTACCATTTGGTTCAACTATCTAATTAATTACATAGGTGTAATATATTATTTTATTTTTTTGATTAGAGAAATTATTTTGTTACTTTCACTATATCAATTTTTTTTTAAATCGTAAAACAACTATTTTTCGTTATATACTATATTATTTTATAATATAATATAACATATATTTAAATATAATATCTTAATAAATAATATAATATATATTTTTTGTGATTTAATATTTAGTTTTTTTGATTAGAATTATTTTGTAAATTGTAAAAAAAATATTTTTCCATTTAATTTCATATATTTAATCTATTATTTATATTTGTATGTATATTACCAATATCATCCTTTTTTAAAGTTGGCCACCATGAAAGTTTATTTATTTTAATTATGCACTTTTATTCTTCCGCAAGTAGCGGAAAACACAATTTTTCAAAACATCATATAACGCCATCGAAATGCCTTCGATTTCTTAAAATTTCCCACGCAGTTTCTCATTTAACTTCTAAGGCCATTGTTAACACAAAAGTCATCTGCCTTTACATCAATATTTACATAAAACTCAAAAGAAAAATATATAAAGCTATTGTATTAAAACATTATACCATTGTCTTCAATAATAGGCTTTTATAAGAAAAACAATAATAATAACATCTAAGGAAATGTTTTGTCTTTAATGTTATAAGATCGCTCATTTAAACGTTTTAAGCATATAGGGATGTTCCATTAGTGCGCGCGCTAGGGATGTTCATAATCACGCCGCGCGCAGTTCTACCAACATTAATTCAAAAGGGTCGAACGCATTATTACACAATTTATTTTTGTACCATTATCTCCGGTCGCGTTACGCACTCGTTCCTATATTACGAAACGCAGCGAAATCGAGCGTTCACACATCAAAAACACTTCAATCAAGAAAGTCAAACGACAGAAAATCACCTTTTGCAGATTTCACTTTTACGCTTTTTCCAGGAATCGATACATCACCTCAGCGCCGCGTTTAATGGTGTCGCTCGACCGTGACCGCCTGGTCCATTATGGCCCGTTATTATGCCACACGCAACTGCCCAATTTGCATTTGTTTAAATGCTTGATTTAGCATGCATTTTTGCGTTTCAGCTCGCAGTCTTGTCCTTGGCCCTAGTCGCCGCTGTATCAGCATACCCTCGCTACGTGGAGCCACAACATCAAGCTTCGGAACATGAACAACAGTACGAAGTCTATCAAGTGCACGGAGGGGAGCAAGCTCAAGAGAGACACGGTTTTGGACACCATCACGAGCATCCTCACGTAGAAGAGCATCACGAGGAAGAGCACGTCGACTACTATGTAAGAATATATTTAAAAAGTAATGAACTGCATCATGAAAATGTTGCTTGTAAACAATGAGCCGTGTCAAATAACGGCAGTGGATGACAAAGCTACACTCAAAGCGATTGACTTAAAGTATATATAAAAAATGGGTTTCGTTATGTTCTACAAATTAAAAATTATAATTTACATGAGGACAGCCATTTCTGTATTAAAATCTCTGGATTGAAGACGGCTTCAAATATAATTATAATTCGAATCGCTTTTTATAAGAGTTTCTTCTGTGCAATATTAAATTATAACAATACGAATCACAGCATTGTAGAGTAAAGTTTTAAAACAGCGAGGAAAATAATGAAAATCAAATTTGCTTTTAATATACATGATAAAAAGATGTATCATTCAATTAACAAAAACATTATTTTAGCGTAGAAAAATAATACATACAATTTTTAATAATACAAGTAAATTTCAAATAGCCCTCAAAATATAAAAATACTACTTTTTAGATGAATCTCATATAAAACATTATAATGGGTAATTAAAAAATAAAATAGTACACTTAATATACAATTATATGTATAAATTAGCTGAACTTTTTAATTTTTCTAGGTGCCCCACAGATGGTTGCCTTCAGCAATTGAATATTGGTCGCGGTATAAAAAGTTTACCCTTACTGACTATTAAGCATATATTTGAATACTCTTATAAGATATTTAAACATAGATACCATAACTAGTGTTTTTGCATATTAATTAATTGATACTCATGCTGAACTAAGTTGCTAAGTATTTTAAACACGTTCTGCTTTGTCTTCTCGTTTTCGAGAAATACTGTAACGGATTCAATGAGGTAGCTAAGTATGCAGACAACGTAAAACTCCATTAATGGACACAGCATCTGCTACATAATTGAGAATCGTAATAATAGATTCTCTGCGAACGACCGTGAAAGTTTTCATTGGCGTTACTAGTTCTGCGTGAAAAGCGAAACTCTCAGTATATCTGGGTTGCCATATAAAAAGCAAAAGTGGTTACAACTCGCAAGACAAGACTGACATCTTAAGTGCGTTACCCTTTAGATAAATAAATTGTTACATATTGCGCAATTATAAATTACGCATGCAAAACAAGTTAAATACGCTTGGCACCGATCGGAACCTAATTAAACGATTAGCTTTCAGTATATATATGTATATACACGTGAAACGTCTATATGTATAAGAAAACTTCCGTTAAGATAAGTTTCACTTTTGAGCTCTGACTCTTCCTGATCGACTAGAAAATGTTTGCGTCGTAAATACACGCGTTATAATATTAAACTTGATTTACTCTAAAGCTGAAGATTATTATCTTCGATAATAATATATAATATTATAATTCGACCGCTTTCTTTACCAATTTAACGTTAAATATACATTGTCGACTATGTCAACTTTCTTATTTTACGCGCGATTGATTGTTTAACCAATTTCACTAATTACTATTTCAGGCTTATCCAAAATACACGTTCAAGTATGGTGTAAACGACTTTCACAGCGGAGACATCAAATCCCATCACGAAACCAGAGACGGAGACACAGTCAAGGGTATAAAAAATAATTCATATTATTTGTTATTGTGAATACACATATCTAATAGAGTAGATACTGTAACAAGATTCCGATTAAACAGGTCTGGAAATCAAAAACTTATATTTTAAATAATTATAAATTATTTTATACCATAGCTTCGTTTATCAGATGTCACCAATGTTTTTTTTTTATAAATCGTATTAATTATTATTAATATATTTTATAGGACAATACTCCGTAGTTGAACCAGACGGTTCAATCCGCACTGTTGACTATACTGCCGATAAGCACAATGGATTCAACGCCGTAGTTCACAAAACTGCCCCAATCAATCCACATGAAGGACACCATCATTTCAACTAAGTCGATTAAAATATTAAATAAAAATATTTTTATAACAGTATTATTATTACCGACTGCGTAGAGTCGGTCGTTGAATGTTATAGCTTTTTGTTGTTAAAAGTTTTCTAGTATGGTTCTAAGCTAAGATAATATATTAATACGAAAACTCACCGCTAGATGGCTATATTTAATTATTTTTAACAATTTTCTTTTTTTTCTATTATATGCATGAAAATGTAAAT
The DNA here is from genome assembly GCF_051122295.1 of Plectrocnemia conspersa. Classification (NCBI taxonomy): domain Eukaryota; kingdom Metazoa; phylum Arthropoda; class Insecta; order Trichoptera; family Polycentropodidae; genus Plectrocnemia; species Plectrocnemia conspersa. The sequence goes on from NW_028277176.1 coordinate 17,102,106, forward strand.
ACTTGTTGCGTTTATTCACTGTTGTTATTTTAGTTGATAATGTTCTCAATTTATAGTTCCTTCTCTTGTGTACAGCAAATTCATGTCTAGTCTAATTCTTACTTGTAATGTTGATCTTTTGTATGAGCTTCTAATAAATCTTAAAAAATTGATTCGATATTTTATTTATTACACAAATATATTTCACATCGTATCGTATATTAATCGCCATTGTATTGGCTATATACACGCCTGTTTCACACCGTTGAATCTTACATAACGCGTAGAAACGAAAGTGTAGCGCTTCATCAAACAAGCGCCTTAGATTTTTTACTATTGTACTAGCGTGGATGTGCTATAATTTTCTAAAAAGAAGAAAAGAAAAACAGCATACTCTGACATGCTAAGTTACGACATCCTATCGGGCTGGTGTAAAAATTCGATCTGAAAATGTTCAAAATTATATAACTATCAAGAGTTGTTATTTTTTTTGGAAAGCCAAAACAACAATGAATGAAAATTTTCACACACTGACATAATATTATTAAAAAATAAAATAACTTTTATACCTAATACCTCAAAAAAATATAGCAAAGGCACAAAATAATAATAAACAAATGATTCACATGTAAAGCTATATTAAAGCAATAGCATTTATAGTTTAATAAACTACTTAAAGAACACTCTTAAAATGAAACTGGTATTCATACAGAAAGCATTAAAGCACTCATTAAGATTATTTAAATGGCTTTCTACCTTTCTAATATATATTGTTTCCTATTATTAAAGATTTTTTAAAGAGACATGTTATAAATTTGATGTACTCCTAATGAGATACTCTTAAAAAATATTTCTTAGATCGTCTTTAAAGATATAAATATTTTTCTCAAATAACCTCAGCGTTTGGGTGGCATAATTTGTCACAAATTAATTTAATAGATAGGCGAGAATCATTGTAACAGATGATGAGGAGTGGGTTGAATATAATTGTATACGAAAACGATACTAATGTAAAAGCATATTTTTCAACCCTAAACGAGAATTGCACCAGAAAAAGTTATGTTATGTGTATGTAAAAAGAAAAGAAAAATGTATTGTATATATTATCTTTTTAGATTAAAATGAAAAATAAATTTAAAAAAAGGAATATTAACTTTTAAATACTTTGAACCCAACATTGATTAAAAAACGCAGTAATAAGTGAATAATAAAGGCATTTATTTTTACTATGATAATGCCAGATAACATTTGGCATTTATTGCACATAAAATATTATTTTTTGCACTAAAACGGTAACTATTTTTATCAATTTTGGGATGAATTTTAAAAAATAGATAAAAACGTGAAGATGACTATTAAAATGTGCGAAAATATAGGAATACATTAATTTAATAAAAACCATTGCTTTTGAATTTTTAATTTAAATATTGTAAAATAAGGAATAATTTATTTTAAAATTAAATTGAAATATATATGTTATGCCTTATGATGACTTATTCAGTAAAATGTTAACATATATTTATTATTCGTTCATCAAATTTGACCTAAAGTAAATAGTTTAAAAAATATATTTATTTATTATTTATTTTATTAGTTTATTTAGCTTAATAGCTAATATTTACATCTAACAAATTTAGTAAACATATATAAAAATATATAAAAAATGCACAACAGAAAGAAAAAATAAAAATATACAATAATAAAGTCTTAATATTATAATTTATTTCTATATGTACGAAGGTGTTTTTTTATTCCATTTATGAAACCCGTTATATTTTTACTGTTTCGGATTTCTCTTGGAAGACTATTATATAAATCAAAACCTCCGTACATAATTCCCCTAGCCGTACTCGTTTTCTTATACTTAATTATCTTTAAATTTTCTTTATTTCTAGTATTATATTTATGTACATCTTTATTTCTTATTAAATACTTATTAAAATATTTTGGTAACATATTATTTTCTAACTTATATATAAATACTAAAACATTCATATTCAATATTTCTTGAACATTCAACCATTCTAATCTATCAATCATAATTTTACAATTAGTTAATCTATTTTTATTTAAGATTACTCTCATTGCCCTATTTTGTAATTTTTGCAACATTTGTTTATCTAATTTATTTAACATATTTAATAGTGTTGCACAATAATTAAAATGGGGAAATATTATACTATTGTAAATTATTTTTTTTGTATTTATACTTAATATATTTCTTAATCTAGATAATAAACCTATTTTTCTACTATTTTTTTTAATATGTAATTACAATGTTCTTTAAAATTTAATTTTGTATCAACAATTACTCCTAAATATTTTATATTATCCACTATTTCTATACTAGAATTATTTATTACTATTTTGGTACTATTATCTAACACATTTTTATAATTAATAAACATACATTTAGTTTTATTCTCATTTAATTTAAGTACATTATTCTTTAACCATATTTCTAAAATACTTAATTCATTATTTAAATTATTTACAATTTCTTTAATGTTATCACCTATGCAATACATTAATGTGTCATCCGCAAATAGATGAATTTTACATTTTTTCACGTTATTAACTATATAATTAATATACAAAACAAATAACAATGGTCCCAATTTAGACCCTTGTGGTACTCCATAAGACACTAATTTCTCTTCAGAATATACATTATTTATTTTAACTTTTTGTTTTCTTTTATATAAGTAATTATATTTAGATGATAAATTTCTGTAAAAGACGTATATGTACATCTAAATCTCTTTCTTAGATCACTAATTACATTTCAAAAGTACCGTATCATTATCAAATGGAAAAAAAATTAGTTCATTGTCAATGAGAATATTTGCAACCAAAGTGGACAGACCAGAACATATTTACTTATATTTAAAATTGCTGTCCTGAAATAACTTATTGATATTTATTGTTTTGTTAATTCTTTTAAATTAAGTAAGGATCATCTATCTTAACTTTTAGCAAAAATAACTATCTTTTTCAAAAGAGTTATGAGTTATTTATTCTTGCATTAAAACGTAGTATATCCTTTTCCTTTTTATTTTTATGACTGATCTTTAGGAACAAAGTAATTATTATTATTAATAAAAATATGCAAGTACTGGCTCGTGCCAATGCTGGCCCTAATATAACAAAAACATTGCTGTATCCATTATTCAACCGTTTTTTGGTCATTCAACAATGCTTAAGTCAGGTCACCGTCGCAACAAAAGACTAAATCGATTCTCCTCACAATCAGAGCGCAAAGAAATAATAATAACACATATCAAAGACACACGGCGAGCGTGTGACGCAACCGCAAAAAAGTCGGTCATTGTCCTGAAAATATGATTAGCATAACAAATAATTACAATCCAAAGATGTTATCTGGCCAACGCGTGAAGGTAAGAGCGTTTTTCTCCTGGCGTACACAAAGCAAAGATACGATCACAGGCCGGGGACTTGCCGAACTTAATCTGAAGATTAAAATTTAGTAGGTGCTTTTGAGTGAGCATTAAACACGAACAAGGCCATTCGATGCGTGTTTAGATATACCTTAAATAAGTATATGAAGAAAACCTATTTTCCTCTATTATCGTTTAGAAAACTTCATTATAGGCTTTAACTTACACAGCATAAACAAAATACAATTAAAATCTAGAAGTATGTTATTATTTCTGTCTTATATATAATTTGTTGAGAATATAAAGGTCAACTAAAATAAATCGTTGGAGTATAGAAAAACACATATTTTGTATTGAATTTGCATTTTTTTTTTGTCTTTCAAATTTCATTAAATTTTCCATTTCCATCCGACATTTTTTCACATTTAGTTAGCTTAGGAAGTTGAATTCTAATATTTTTATTAAAACAAAAGCTGTAACAGTATCATATTTTGTCACAAGAAAAACGGTTCCCCCTTTTAACCGAATTCCTTGGATGTTGACAGACAATGTAAGTTTACATATATATTTTCGGAATTCGTTTTTGCATCGGAAAATTTTTTTAAAGCCATTAGTTTCTTCGTCACTATGAATACGTGCATAGACAATTGAAACGTTAATTTTAGTTTATGATCTTCAAATGTTAACTGCATCCTATGGGCGGTTCGTTTTATAAGCTATTATTCAGGTGGTTCATATCATTGTTATACCGTTTATCTTGCGATATGCTAATTATATAATAATTATTTGCTATTTAAAAATATTTTATAATTAACTAATTAAATATTTATTCATGTAAAACGAGAATTTTGTTTTAAATTTTATAATTATATGATTTCTATATTGATAACAATTGAATAGCAACAAAACTGAATTTATTTTTAAAATATTAAATCCAGTTACACATTACCTAATATTGCATAATATAACAAGCTAATTAAGTTATAATGTTTACTGGTTGGTAACATATAAACAATAAATATCAACTGAACCATTAAACCATTAAAACTAAGTACTTACACGTAATATTACGATATTAAATAATATTATGGATTGAATAATATCGTAATATAAAAATTGTATATTTTTGGTCATTAAATAATAATATTAAAATTTTGGTATGTATTTTTTATGTGTTTTTAACACTAACTTTTCTGTACAGAAAAAATAATAAACAAACAAGATAACATCCAAACAATAAAATTTAATTATTATATGTAACGGTCAATCTCTGATTGATCATATTTTTAAGACTTTCTACAATTTTTTTGATATGACATCTATAATATATTATTTGTCTGGTTTTATCAAAGTTTTACACATATATCAAAGAGAAACCATAGAAAATATGCATATCTAATATTGATTATAAACGTCACAAATTAATAATATAAACATTTATCTTTAGTATTGCACTGTAATTTGTTAATATAGCAATTTATTGTCTTAAGCGTCTTATATTTTTATTTCTAAAATATATACTTAAATATTATTAATATACATTTATTTTTAATGATATGCAAAATAATCTCATACTTTTATTTTTTATATGAATATAATAGGTTTTTTACTAGTAAATTTTTAGTACAAAATTATGCAACATAAAAAAGTTTTAATACTATTATACATCCATATAAGTTTCAATGCAAAATTCTTTAAAAGACTTCCATTTTGGTCAGAAAACAGTTATTTTACATTCATCCTATTAGCTAATAACCATTTGTTTTTTCAATACCATTGGCAAATATTTTTAAAGCAGGAAACCATACATATTGTCACCACATAGTACGTTGTTTAAAAATGTGAAAAATTACACATACACGGTAGATTTATCATCGCATTTTTTTCACTAGACAGTATTTACAGTCACTTTCGCCGTATTCTAGTAAGCAACTGCGATATGAAAGCGGAATATGTTAACATAACATTGGCGTGTTTGGTGTTCTTTTCAAACATATCGTTAAATAATAAGAAGAGTGCTTCCCTATGTAATAGAACAATTAAGGTAATAATTGCGTGATGTTTGTTTAACGAAAATATTTTCAGCAATTATGGAAATTTCAGCAAATCAATATCCGCAGAGATTGCTAAGTATTTAATATACCATATAATTGAGAAACGATTTTTTAAGACATATTTTTCTCATAAGTTCAAATCAGTTCAGTGTGGAAATATTGACTGAAATTATAATGAACGATTTATGGAGCAATTGTGTAAAATTCGACCTATAAGTCATACAATATTAATACGTTACACGTAGAGGTGCACAATTTTCCCATAAGATATCTTTTATGTTGCAGACAAAGTTAGCAATCTTAGAGGTTAATGAGTTTTGTTGCCCTTATTAAGCAAACATTATTATCATTTTACAAAACCGTTGTTACGTGTATGAATTTAATAATTTATGTACAGGCAAATTATTTTATTTTGACTGAAGAAAGGTATGTTAATAGAGTACATTTATAAAAAAAAAATCAAAGAGTTAATGAATTTTTTATACCATATTGCTTTCTATTAATGTATGTATCTACTGCTTTTTAATTTAGGGTTTATCATAAAAGTATATTTTTGCCACATTGATATTTTTTACAAAAGTTACAAAATAATAGCAAGGTCTATTATTTGAAATAAATATATGAATTTAAGGCACTTATTGTGACCTCGAGCTAGTTAATCCCTAAAAAATATATAGACAATGAAAACGAGGTAATAAAAATAAACAATAGCAAATCACAGACCCATAATCATAGAGAAGTAGAAATTTATTTAATCCAATTTAACGACTGTTTGTTTCCCTTTTTATACCGTAATAATACAAGACAATTACGAACATATTTGTATGTAATAATATGAGTGTTTGTATGTTTATTAGGTGCAATTGATTTATTTTATTATATTTTCTAATTAAAAGCGCAAAATATCATACCAATTTTATTATAAAACTATTGTGGAATAAAAATTCTATTTCTTTTCCTTAAGCGTCGTAATTAATATAATTCTTATAAGAGTTATATTTGTAGTTATTTAATAATTACTAGATTCATCAGCATTTATATTCTTAAAATATGGTTTAAGAACCATGATTCACGTATAAAATGTGAAATTGGTAAAAAATAAAATCATAAATAGTATATTAATGGTTTAAAAACTAAAAAAGCGTTACTGCAACTGACCCACCGTAAACTCCCCTACTCAACTCTCACCCCAGCAAAAGCGTCTGTATTTCTAGTTTAAAAATAAGTAAGCAAATTGGCTTCCATTTTGATTAACCTTGTATCTTTACTTACCAGATAACCCTCTAATATTGATTTTTAAGAAGACCGTGAATAGCGATACATTTCAAAAATCTGTTCAAGTTCTTCGTTGTCCCATTAGATATTTATATTGAGCTGTTTACAGTCGCAAAATACCATTGACTAAACTATATGTGGCGAATCACCCTTGCGCTCCCATTTATTAACGAATCGACGGCATTGAGCGAACAATGTGCGACAATTTCCCAACTCCACAATGGGAAATACTTCAAAAATCGCATAGGCACGTAGTATAGTTTGTGTATGCAATATGTCTTTCGCACGCTCGCCCTGACTCTTACTTAATCCACTTTTGTGTGGACAAAGCCAAAACGGCCACGATTTGCTTCGCTTTGGCTCAATATACACATACTGACCGAATGGTCTAAATACGAGCTTTGTCCATACATGCGTGGGTATTGACTGAAAAAATTCATGCAAGAAATAGATTTATAAATAAAGAATTAGATTTATATTGAAATAAATTATATGGTATGTCACAATTATTATAAAAATCTGTGATTATTCCCAGTACGATAGTCATAGCATAATACCATGATACAATACATGAAAGACCTGGGTTCGAATCCCATATGAACCCTAATTACTTTATATTTTTTTTTCTGGAACATCTGAATTAGTAATTATTATATTATTAAAATTACAACAGATGATCATAAATTAGATTTTTCTAGATTTTCCCAATATCACTGATGAATAGAATATACTAAAATCAAGCTTAGTCGTGTATTGTGATTTTATTTTAATTATTATTACTTTATAAAATACAAGAAAGTATTTAATTCTTATTTTATAAAATACAAATCTATGTATATTTAATGAGTTGTTGCTAATAGCTATACTGTTTCACAAAATAATAAGTTTCACATGATAGTTTACTCAGATCGTTATTCTTTATTTTTTATACATATTTTTTAAACACATACTATGTATATTTTTAATTTTATAAAATAAGAAAGATTTTTATATTTTTTTATAATATTCATATTTTATTTATTTTATTCTTATTATTAATATTTTTTTATATTACAGAATAGTTTTATGTTCATATTTTATAAAATACATATTTATCTACATATATGCTTCAATTGTAATTATAATATATTCAGAATTTAGGTAATTATTAAAAATAATGGATTAACAAACATTGGTAAGATCACATAAAAGCTCATAACATCTAAATAAATATATACAATATTTTTTTAACAAGTATATAAAAAAAGAAGATGAAATGAAAATAAAAAGCATCAAATACTTATCTATAAACTTCAAGTTTATATTTATTTTACTCATGTATTGATATAGGTTTATGTATTTTTAATGAATTTAATTATTTAATTATTCATATGTATATTTACTAATAAATTACCATAAATCTAAAAATAGTTATTAACGAGTAACTTGTTAATTTAATATTGGCGAGCTTAAAGTTAATAATAATATAATTGTTATTTAAATATATCATTATTATAAAATAATACAGTAAAATACGCTTACATTTAGGTCAGTCATGTTGATACTTGATTGATCATAATTACTTGTCATAATTGAACAAATTTACGCAAGTAATAACCCTGTCTTTACATTTTATTTAATATTGTAATAGCTATAAAAATAACGAAGTAAATATTATGTGCGATATTTGAAATTAAACTTATAGTGAAATTTGAACTAAGATTAGAAAGTAAAAGTGACGAATCAATAGGTTTTCCAAATTTTTATGTGTTTAACTTTCGCAATTAATATTAAATTTTATGGTTCTTGTTAACACGTAATTCTCAAAATGTAAATTATAAGATTGTTTGTCTAAAACAAGATGAAGCATTGATTAAGAACCAATTCTGACATCTTAATTGTTTTTTCCACGGCTGTAACAAAACACAATAACAGAGTAACAGCTTCTATTAGGCAGCTAATTAATTTAGCCAATAGTATCCACAATGGTACAGCACCTCTCGGATATGATCGCGAAAATTCTTATTTACTGCCTATAAAAAGTGAAGTAATATTTCCTCACGGGATAACAATGAAAGAACACTACAAAAAAACTGTCTTAATTGTTACGTACGCAAATGCAAAAATATCAGACAAGACACACAGTCTTTGGGTAGACAATGGTGAAAGAACAGATCGTATCTACAAGCACACATCTCACTGAAAACCAACCTTGATTGTAGACCTCAAATGATAAAGTACACTATATATTTTTATTGGTCAAGGAGATTTTCCATTCTTATTATTCGCTGTATCGCCCATCGTGTAAATTTTTCTACGCACACACGTGTTGCGACACTTTATAATTGTTATTTAAGTTTACGCGGAAAATAATAGCTGTGTATGATGGTGTTTAAATAATAAATTTATTTATGTAATACTTTTACAGTTACATAAAAAATAACTGGACTTGTATATAAAAATACACGTGATTTCAAAGCTGACTAATATTTATTTTATATATGGTTCATCGTTTGCCAACGTTTTTATAACGTAGATTCAATCAAAATAAATAATCGATTTATCTTATCTCTGTGACAAAAATATTGTTGTACATTCGCGATATTTTGAACAACAGTTGATGTATTTGAATTAATAACTCCTAATAATATTTTCTACACAATAAAATCGATGTAAAGGAGCCCTTAAATATAGTTAATTTAAAATATTTTATTTATATTATTTATTAGTATGAATATAATATTAGTTATATAATATATAATGCTTATTTGCTTTTCATATATTAAGAAATAAATCGAAAATTTATAAGTAGAATTTTAATTTAAATTAGTATCGTTTGATAATAATTAAAATATAGACGATATTTTGCAAAAAAAATGGGAGCCGCTGAACCAGTTGAAATGACCATAAATCTCCAGCACTTTCAAAAGATACATATTTTTTACTACATGACGAAGCATTGTCCTATTGTCCTGCCTGCCAAAAAAGATTGCTGTAGCATTTCAAACACGTAGCCATTTTTTACCTAGATGTTTCCAGTAAAAGTATTATTTTATGTGATATATTCACGAGAAAATTTATTAATGAAATTTTATTCAGAGAAAAGCATGTACTTACAATAATACTAATTGTAAAAAAAAATAAAAATACTCTAATTATTATTTTATGCAATATAATGAATTAAAAACCACATCCATTATTAGTGTAAGACTGTTATCGGGTTTCGCGCTTTACCGACCGCTTATCTCTATACGTACAAAATTCTAATTTTTTTGTTAAAACAGCAATTTTCCCTTTATTTTCGCGAATACTTCGCCGAAAATCTAATTATGTGTTTCGCGCGACTCACAATAGACAAAGCTATGCGATTGTATTTTTTTTAGATTTTATTATCTGTAAAATTAACACTTGTAACCGGTACTAAGTACTTCCAACGAAGCTAATTATTAGCGTTTTTGTCGTTTAAGTAAAAAGTTACGTAACACTTAAGTACCGCATTTTGTTACTTCATTTTTCACATCCAATCCTCGATTCTCTTTAACAACAATCGTTGTGGTTTACATTAACATACATGCGTTGTTTCACACGAACAACATAACGTTTCGTGTGCGTCGTAAGTTGCATCATTAAAATGCGGTCGTAAGTCAAAAATGTCAATTTTTATATCTCATAATCTTATCATCTAGAAATAGCAAATTAAATCTAAATATTCTACATTTTGTTAATGTTCCATTGAATGAAACAAGGTTAACATTTATACGCTACGAATAGAACATGCTTCTTTTGCAAATATTATAATTGTGTGAATTTACATGGAAAATATTTAAATAAATTAGTTTTATTGTGAAACGACAAAAATCAGATTCTTATTATAAGATATGAAAGCTGATAATTCACAGTGTTTATTTCGAGGAAGACTACAAAGCACAGTTTAAGAATATTTATATTTAAAAAATCTAAGTAACTAATATGTACATACAATGAAATTTAGTAAATCTTTAATTTATTTTATTAGGACAAAATGTAAAAACAGCTTTAAAACATTAGCTTTTCAGAACTTTTAAATAAAAGTACTGATATTTTTAAAGTTAAATAAAAAATACTCATTATAAAATGATCAAATTTTAACTGAAAAATTAAATATATTTATATTATATATAATCTATGAAGATTTTTCGCTGAATTAACAAGTTGAATTATTGTTGGTGTTTGGTTGACTGTTCTTAATTTACTTATCAAAGCTGATTTTATTCTATGCTTAAACATTTTATTTTATATTCGAATAAATTGTGAATCACTACATAGAAATAAATATAGAATAAATTTAATAGTAAAAGTACTATTAATTGTATCATTCTATTTTATATACAATCTTAATGAAAATGTATTCTGCGGCAAGCCATCAAAACAAATTACCTTTTGTTGTCGACGTTTTCTGTTAGGAAAACGGAGCTAGAAGGTTTTCCACCACCCCACCATGCCTCGCAGACTCCTCTCGAGTGTGCTTTTGGAATAAGGCCATTTATAAAAGACAGACACTATGAGATTTTTACCAATCTCAAATTTGCCACACAGCATAGAGTTTCCGTACCGGTCGTGACTCATTTTGTGATTATATAATATTGTGATCCTTTTCATTTCACTCAACGATGTCTAAGAATCTGATAACAGTGCTTGTTGCGTTTGCCTTGTGCGGTGGTAGTGTGTATTCTAAACCAGGATACGCAGGATATGATGTCGATTATTATGTAAGTAAACCCATACATTATTTTAAAACATTTTTAATAATAATTTTTCCAAAATTTTATAAATAAAATACTTTAAACTTTTGATTGATTGTTAAAAATTATTAAATTATATACAAAGTACAGAATATATACAAAAGTTTTATTCAAAAAATATAATATATAATAAATAAATATGGTTTAAAACAGTAGCAATTACAACATAAAAAATCTAACCAACTTATTCATACCAATCTGATATTTAGTTAATATTTAAACTACATTGCATATTTGACTAAAGAATAAAGCTCTACTTACATCTAAACTTATTTTACTAGAAAATTATATTAAAATACCTATATTTTTTTTTGTCATTTAGTCTCATTTTACTCAAAATAAGAGTCATGTTCTTATTTTAGTTAAAATACTTTTTTATATCTGTATTTATTGAGTCAGTAATTTTGATTTTTGGAAATCGATTTAATAAATTGTCAGTAACAATTAAAATGTCTGTTTTCTACATTAAAATATTTTTATTTAATTTTACCAAATATTTGTGTTTTAAAAGAAAATAATAACATTTTATTTGCTGATACGAAATATATTTTATTTTGAATAGTGTTATGAATTAAAGTAAGCATGTAATGCTGAATCTTTACTGTCAAAGTTCTGACCATTAATTGTTCATATATTAATAATAAATATCTCACCGTTTCATTTAAAATTACTAAATATATATTCGTATTTATTTATAGATTATATTCATTGCGATTTGTTTATATATATTCCATATAATATTTCGCTGCAAAAAATATTTAGCTACAAAAAAGTTCATTACTATTTTATTTACATAGTAATTTATAGTCTTTCTTAATAAATAATAAATAAATTGAATATACTATATTAAACGTATAATTAAATAACTATTAAATTTATCAATTCTACAACCATTGCTAAGTCAAACTTTATAGATAGAAAACATATTTTTTTTTATGTATAACTTGATACATTTTAAATACCTAAAAATAACCAGTTTCTCTTAAAATACATTTATTTATTTATTGTAAATCCATTTTACAACGGGTTAAACACAATCAACAATTACTAAATAAGTGATGAAACAATAGACTGAAATCAAAGTCTGTAAGTCAGTGACATATATTTTATTAATTTATTATATTATTTTACCTTACAATCAATAGATGTTACTATGCACGACCTAAGTTGATTTTATTTTATTCATTAATCACGATATCATATGTGAGACTAGGAAAATCTAGGAATACCTAATCTGTTATGATTCATTGGAATTGGAACTATAAAATAATCAACAATTTCGATCTCATAGACACTATAAATAATGCAAGAAAACTAGGGTTCACATGGGATTCTAACCCAGTTCTTTAAATATTAGCCACCAATTGATACCACTGTTTTTATTTTATTAGTTACTGTTGAGATTAAGTGGTCGAGTTTTTTTAGCTTCAAGATTACGCTTTTTATGCTGATTCAATACGATATACTATCAAAAGTTATTTTACGTTATTTTAATGCTAATCACAATTAAAAATTTTTATTGACTTGAAAGATAAAAAATATTTTTTAAAAAAATACTAAAAATAATATCCTATTGTGTTATAGTGACTTTCTATATGAAAATCTTTGATATTATACGTTTATTATTCAGAGATATTTTTTAAGCAAAAATATGTACCATAGACTCAATTTCATATAGAATCGAACCTATAACTTATATAACCATAAAAACATAGAATGCCAACTTAAATTATTATATCTTTAAATACATATTTTATGATTTATAATATATCAAACTTTCTAGTCACATTCCCATAATACCTAACAATTACAACATTAACCTAAATATCAATAAATAATGACACAAATTAGAAAATTGCATAAATTGTTCATTAGTTAACTAACGACAGTTCACACATCTCAATTAAAAAATGTTTCTCTCGATCGCGCGATCCGCCGTAATGACTTTTTAAAAATAATTAACATTTAATTTCACTTTTCATGCGATTCCCATGTGACGAAACCTTTTGTTTTCGTTAAAAACGCAGAATCAATCAACAATGATAACCGTGGGAAAAACTCTATTCTTTAAATTCGCTCGTTCTTGAGCTTTTTCCTAGCCTCAATACAATTAATAATAATTTTGTTATTTATTACAGGACCGTCCTAGGTATGCATTCAACTATGGAGTGGCCGACCACACCACCGGAGATGTTAAATCCCAACATGAGACGAGAGACGGAGACGTAGTCAAAGGTAAATAAATATATTATAATAAAATGCTATAAATAAGTGTCGTTTTTTAATTAGTTTATCAAGTGCTGGAAGAAAAAATACAACAAGACTAATCAATTATATATTCTCAATTTAAATACATCACTACTTTCCATCCTGTTACCAATTATTGAATTACATTATTATAAAAATACTTAAAATTGATCTAGAGGCAAAAAACTAAGACATCATATATGTTATGCAGATTAGTACAAGTTTTGTATTTGAAAACTGCTTTAAAAAGGAATACAAATTCAGAGAATATAACTTCCATCTTATAAAATAAAAAGTATTCGAAATCATAATTCATAAGTATGATTCAAACCATATGAAAAGATGCTTGATCAAAGGATGATTGAACAACAGTATCATTTTCGTGTATCTAGATCAGTAGCAACGAATCTGCTATGTTACAAACATCTACACTGATTTTAAAAATGCCTTTGATAGTTTGTCTTACCTTAATCATAAAATAAAATGTAGGTTTGTAAGTAGGTTTCTTTTTAGTCATACTATGGACTACACAAGTCATGTAGAATACCTTGCCACATCAGGAATTCTGCAAAGTTTCTATCTCGATCCATTAATGTTTATTATTTATATTACTAAAATAATTCATAATTCTAAATTTACTTTTAGCTGATGACCTTAGAGTATTCTTTTAAACAGATTCCATCAAGAATAGTAGAAACCTTCAATTTAATTTTAAAAATCTATGTGCGTGGTTATTCACATACATATATGTAGATTATCATTTAGCATTAAAAATATCATTCCATAATTTATTCTATAGCAAGAAATGGATAACAACGTGCTTCATCTCACAGGAGTAGTAACCGATTTGAGTGTCCTATTTTAAGAGGACCACAACATATAGAAAACATTTGCAATAAAGTCTCTAAGATATTGGAATCAATTGAAGAGCCCGAGGTCACTGTGTGTCTTGTATAATCACCTAATGCGTATGCTTCTCTCCTAGTTACCAAATAATGCAATCGACTCACTTTTAATAGTAAAAGTACAAAAAATATTTCTAAGATACTCATGTACATAAGAGAATATGAATATTATTCATTTATATTACCTACAAAATTCCTACAGTGTACTGGGATATGATTCTCTTGAGTCGCATCAACAAGTATACTTTGGAAAGCACTTCTTCAAATTACTGGTATGGAATATACACAATCCGGAGATTCTGGAAGAACTTCATTTCGGTGTGCCACATAATTACCAACGTTTGCATTCTCGAGTATTGCTTGAAGTACCACATGTAAGAACAAGAGTATTGGGCAACTCTCCAATAAGCACAGCTTTCTGACTTTTTACCCATCTGTCGGATAGTACTGATTTGTTATCATAATAAAAAAGTTTATATATGTTTTTCTGTGCAATGCATTGGCATAAAACAGTTACACCCTGCAAATGTATTTAATTTAATCTCTCCAATCGTTGGTAATAAACATCAGAAGTGATGGATATGTTATTTGGCAGCAATATAAAATTAATAATCCCTTCAAAATACCACTACACACATATCGTGTTTAAATTGCAATCTACCTCATAATTGTCTTTTTGCTGTATTTCCTTTGCCTATCCATTATCATTATCGTTTATCTGTGCCATAAATTATCCACGATTTCTTTGTGCTGTATTAAATTCACCGACGTTAGTTGATGCGGCACCCACCGGTTCAATTTAGAGACTCGATACACTGTTTTGATCCAAGACTTTCTGCTATCGCATCAATAAAGATGGTTCCACAAAATCTCGTAGAGCTTTGTCTATTGTTTCAGGTCTTCCTTGATCCAGTTCAACAACTAAAATCTGAAATTTTCCCAAAATAGTCGAATATCAATTTGATTCAGTTCCATCTTGATATGTTCCCACCAATTTAAGCACGTAGAAAATTAAAACAATAATCTAAAAACAGCACTATATTAAATGTTTGTATTGAATATTTTAGGACAGTATTCTCTAGTAGAACCTGATGGATCCATTCGAACTGTAGACTATACAGCCGATCCGATTCACGGTTTTAATGCTGTGGTTTCAAAGACTGGACCTCACATTCATCATACTCCGATTCCGAAACCAATCGTGCAACAAATTGTGAAGCCTGCGCCGATCAAAGAATATGTGTTTGTTAATCCAGCTCCAGCGCCAGGTAAATTCATACATAATATTTAATATCTATTACTGTAAAACAATAATTTAAATTTAATTTTTCAGTACATCATAAACCTCAACACTACAGCTCACCTCTTCAATATTCGGATTACGATATCGGATATGATTTAGGAGAATACTATAACCATAACAATAATGCATATTCACTATATTAGATCATAATTTATTAATAAATATAATAGTATTTAAATAGAATCCATAACCAGACGATCCAAATATTATAATTACAGATCTCATATCGGACAAAGTTTTGTAAAACAATTTATTTTTTTAAATTCATAATGTAGACATCCCACCAGAGTTTAATTATATACATATATAAATAAAAATTAATATAAATGTGTAAATATGTTTTAAATTTTGGTTAATATGTTAAGCGAAATAAAAAAATTGTAAATGTATATTTTTTTATGAAATAAAAAATTATGAAATACATACATGTAAGAATATCACTTTAAAAGTATCACAAATTAATATTTTAATACATTGAGAAACGTCTATAAATTATTTTACTATATAAACCTAAGATTCGCAATAAAATCATATTTATAAAATATTTAAAGTAGAATGTAAAAATGTATAAAAATAATAATAATCATTAACACAAATTATTATTTAACATCTACTTGTCGAATAAAAACATTAACTTTCAATAATCGATATATATTAATTACATCTAAAAACAAAATTTAGATCCTAATAAAATAAAATTAATATAAATATATATTAATAGAAAAATAAATAATAAATTTTTAATCAAAATCTAAGAATTTTTTGTAACTTTATATTGGTACTACTTAAGAATTCGAAAAGAATACTTAAACGAACTGGAGTATTAAAATATTTTTAAAATATGATGGTACCCTATTTATATTATACATAAGTAAAGAAAAAAAATTAGTTATGTTCTGTTTGCTCCAGTTCATTCTGAGCCCTGTATAAATAAATTACAATATAAAATAAAAAGCATATAGCTCAATATTGACTGCATATAAATTTCAACTCTTATTGTCTTGTTTGGAAATCGGAATATTAAAAAATCTATAGTTAAGATTTCATATACGATTTGGTCCAGATGTGAGCTCTAAATGCAAAAAAATGTAAATGTCATGGAGATGAATCAAAACCGTTTCAGCTAGCGTCTCTTCTTCTTGTCTTGCTTGCGCGGTCGGTGATGAGGTCGACGCCCTGGAGATGACTGCTCTGAGCTGCACTCATCACTATCAGCACTCTAAAATAATTAAAAATAAAACAAGTTCATAAATTTCTTTTAATGCATCTTTTAACCCTTTGATTGCTGAAATCTGATATAACGACTTTTGATAATTTGACGAAAATTGCTGGTTTCCTTGTGATTTTTTTTTGACATTAACTACTCATTATCACTAACAATAAAAACAATCTTTTGAATAAGAAGACGCGCGCCAGAGACAAAATGTTCAACCCTGCATCTATTAGCATTATTATTTAAACTTGGTTTAATCGCCAAAGTGGCTGTTTTTCTCTTAAGGCGTCCAAACATTTTGGAGGTGTGTTCAAGAAGCGATGCAATTTGTTCGTAATTATATTCATCTGTGATTCGTCAAAGCTGTCTCGAACAATAAATATAAAATATGTGACACTTGGTCAAACTCTAGACATAAAGGCAGAGCCACAGATCGGCAGAGGCAGATCGAAAATCCTAGCTTCTTCTACTAAATACAACTCGACACACCAGCGAAGATTCTCTGGCTTCCAAGAGCCATATTCTGATATGATACTATTACTACTTCAGCCTCAAAACACGAAAGTATTATTTATTGCTTACCAGACAAAACTCATATGCAACATTTGATTTACCTAATCTTTAAAGTCAAAAAGTGCGTTGAAAGTAATAAACTTGGTGGAGATCTCTCGCGGTTCAATCAGTTTGGTGAAGATTAGTTCCTCCAAAGTCGAGGAGGATATGATCGCCTCAAGTGACCAGGAGATATTGTTAACTTTTCTTATCCCTACTAAATTTTATGTCTATCAATAAATCGAAAGTAATTTCGAATGGTTTATATTGTAAACCAAGATTATTGCGATACTATCTCGTGTCCTTTCTCAGCACTTGTATATACAATTATGTATGAGATATTCTCTGTATTTTATAACAATCGGACAGTCATTGACTTATGCCGAGCGTTCAAAAAAGATTAATTTTAAAATTGTCTTATCGACCTTTCACAAGCGTTTGATAGTTGTTTATAAATCTATTGCTTCCATTCGTCTTACTGGTATTGTGTTTTTTATTTAACTCTATTACTCAATTAAGTATTCATTTGACAGAGATACTGAGTAAGATTCAATCAACTCATTAACATCTTCGTTGTTGATGTCCAAGTTTAATTCATTCATTAGGCTGATTATTTCATCTGTGATAGTTTGCGGAGTTTCTTCAGAATTTATAAAATCACTCATCATTTGTGAGCATATTTGTTTCCAGGATCCCTTCATTGCACTCTTTTATTTCAGTCCACGAGTCTCCAATATTGTTTATTGCATTCTATATATTATAGTTCTTCCAAAAATTTCTTATAGTAGGCCTATCTTTCCTGTCAGTTACATTAATGGCCTGATTCATTATTTTCCTCATATAATATCGTTTAAACGTAGCTATCACTGTTTGGTCCGCGGGCTGTATGAGACAGGTAGTATTGGGAGGAAGAAACACAACATTGATTTCTGGGTATAAATTCTGCAAAGATTTTGGGTGTCCTGGAGCATTGTCTAAGATTAATAATGCTTTAAATTATAATTTTTTATCTTTAAAACATTTCTCAACTGCTGGCACGAAATGAAAAGTGAATCAATCTTTATTTCGCAGTAACCCAGACATTTTTATTTGTCTTCCAAATGACTGGAAGCAATTCTTTATTTTTCTCTTTCAATGCTCCGGGATTTTCTGCTTGATAAACTATAACATTGGCTTCAATTTTAAATCACCTGCTAAGTTTCCAACCAGAAGCAATGTCAATCGGTTTTTAGAAGGTTTATGTCCAAGGGCAATTGATTCTTTCTTCGATAAGAATGTACGATTAGGCATTTTTTCCAAAATAAACCTGTCTCGTCTACATTGTATATTTGGCTAGGAGAATATTCTTAATCTACCATAATTTTGTACAATTAGGAAATAAATTCTTTTACAGCATCTTTATCTGCATCAGACGGTTCTCTAGTAAATTTAATATTATGTAAAGAACACCTAATTTTAAATTTATCTAACCACCCATTACTTGCTTGAAACACTGTGTTAGAATCTTTTTTAATCTAGTCTTTCAATCTTCATGCAAACTAAGAGCCTTAGCTTGAATAATTGAAAAACTCAGAGGGACAGCATTTCGATATTGATCAGTAATCCATGATGACAAAGATCTTTCCATTTCATCCATCACCATGCCGTGTCTTTTGGAAACAATCTTTGAAGATATATTTCTACAATTTTAAACGTATTCCTTAACTTTATTCTTGTTTTTCAAAATTGAACATATCGTTGACCTATTTATGTCGTGTGTACGGCCGATTGAAGCAAAAGATTCACCACTTTCAGAACGTCTAATTATTTCTATCTTTGTCTCGATTGTGTGTAGTTTATGAATTCTTAATTTCTTTTGGTTCGAATCAACACTGTAATTTCTCCAATTGTCACTCATGTTTATAAATTTATAGGGCGAAATATTTAAACATAAGCAAATAAATTGGCAAAACACACAACAGATCGAAACGCGCCCTAACACTAAACCTGTTTAATAGTTAGTAAATATTTGACATTCGGCCTCCGCCACCGCGGATCGAAACCCTAGTGTGTCACAACAATTTAGAGAAGTCCGCTAATCTAGGCGGCATTGTGTAAGTGAGCGCGAGCTACCGCTCTCTGCGGGAGTGACTGCGTGAAAGCGAACAATTTTTGCATTATCGACAAAATTCTACAAAAAAATTGAATTTTTAAAAATGTAAGAAATAGCAAATTGTGCAAATACATCTTATAACAAGAACAAATTTAATGGAAAATTCTACTGATGGGACTTTATGGGAAATACTAGAAAAATGTGGATTTTGTAGAGACCATGTTCCTCGAGTTATTGATTGATTTATTTTGCATTTGAGGATCTATAGGATTTTGACTCTCACATTATATTGAAAATATGTTATTTTATATCAATAAAATAATATAGTTTTATACGTAAATATCTATATTATTATATACAAATATTACATTTACAAGTTTACAGCTGTTTGCGGAATTTCGAGTGTGCTAATTAGTTAGCATTGAGGCAATTGATACATAAAAATGCTTAAGTTTACATTATATTATCATACCTTAGTAGAGTTATGGTCTGTAGCATGATCAGGCAGCGTGACACAGGCAGCGAGACATATCATTTGAAACAAAGCTCCAGCGTACAAACCATATCGAATCACAGTGCCGACAACTTCGTCGCTCAACATCAACATGGCGAAAGCTGTGAACGATTAGAATAAATCGATAAAACATAACATTTCGTTGAATATATGCATTATTAAGTTATGAAATCATTTTACCTATAGTTTGACGTTTCACGGAGCAAGCAAACAGTGGTGACAACTTGGCAACTTGATAATTTATTGTGTTGCTACACCTGATGTTAATATCTTTATTGTGCATTCTTGCATTTTAACTACTTAGCGACATTATATAAATATGTACTTACACAAAAGTAATATAACTCTTTTAATTTAATATAAGAGCATACTGTTCAATATTACCCCAATATTAGTAATTACTTCAAATGTAATGGTAGTGATAGCAAATAATATACCGGTAAACAGTTAATATATTTTTTTGATGTCAAACACGAGAGTCGTGTAATAAAGTATTTAAGCCCGATAATATAGACCAGGGGTCGACAACAGTGTACCCGCGAAGCAATTTGTAAATGCTTGCCGTTCAAATATCTAAATTCTAAATTTTAGATAATTTAACAACAAATACTTGTAATTTTAATGAATAATTTTAGTAAAAAAAGATTTACCTCTAACATTAAAACGCGATTTAGAAACACACTGGATCACAGGAATAATAGCTGTCACGACAATTCATCGAATTTTTAGAAAATTTTATTCAGGTATGACGTTTGTAACTACAGGCGATGCAGAACAATTGCTATAAATTATTTTCATTGTTTTGTTTAATTTCTGAAACGTTATTTTTAAAAAAAATCAAATCAAAAGCGATTGCAAAATTAAGCTAGTCAGTGGTCGTTTTTAATATTTCGACTTCATTAAAATTCAAATACCACCACCTGCCTCCCCTTCCAATGACGTTCCTGTTCAGCATCCGTGTCAAAAAAAAAGAAAATCCTCTTGTCACCGTCATAGTGGAAACGCTCGGTTATCTAACATTCATAATAAGACTTTTATAGCAATATTTTGATTAAAAATACGCAAGAACTGAATGAAGCCTAGCTTAACCAATTGTTGACCAATAGGAGAACGCAAAAAGCGATTATCCCTTCTTAGAAGCCAAAAGTCCACGTCTAAATCAATAAAATCGTGTCAGTGTCGTTGCAGTGGGAACTCAATAAAACTTACATACAAGTACACGTGTTTTGGATTCACACCTCAGAACTAACCAGTCCGAGTATCTCGATACACAACAGTTATGTATTTAATGGGATATAAAAGGCACGATTCATTTTTAGTTATTAGATTATAGGCAGACAATTACGACAAACGCATAATATGAGCAGCTAATTCGTTTTAAAGCGACTCAAACCATAAAAAGTCATTTTCTTATTAATTACAGAAAGATAATTTTACACCAAGACAGCGTTCTCCCTCATGTATCCAAGAAGACTGCAAACGGCTATCATCTATTTTTTTAACAGTTTTTAGTATAAAAAATATGTTACAAAAACGGATGTAAAAAACGACATTAAATAATTTATTACTTCTAAAAATACATTATTTTTCGAATCAGATACAAAAATATAATTAAAATGTGAAGAAAAATTGTAGAAGAAGGTGGAGAATATATAATTAAGTAAAAGTATCACACTTTTTAATTTATTTAATCTGCACCTTAAAAAATGTATTTGTGATGATTTTTTTATTTAGTGGGAGAAGTTTTTAAAAATTATTTGATAAATATTACTAATATTATTTTTATTTCAAAAATAATAAAAAAATATAAATATTTTTTGTTTTAATAATTTTATAAAAATAAGCTCGTATTAAAAATCGAATAGTTAATTTATAAATAAGATGAATTAAGTTAGTTATTTTTAAATTTTAAAAACATTGATTTAGACCGTGTATCATGGCCGTGATTCGCATAGTTTCGTTCAAAAGGGCCGAGAAGGGTCGCCGGATTCGTGTCTGTCGCTAGCCAATATCGTTATAACCGCCAAATCTCACAATGGACGACTCCAACAAAGGTAATCTCAACCGCATCTATATTTACGTACGACGTTGCGTTATATTTTCATTTTGTACCATAACCTAACTTACATTGCGTCCTTCTAGACGTTTTTATTTACACCGCGATAAAATGGAGCGTTTCATATTTACAATTTGTCACATGTATTGTTGATTTTGCACTAGAATCGCACAACGACCTTTTTGCCAACTAAAAACGCAACTAACCTATCATGTTTGATGGAAGTCGAATATGCGTTAGTTTCGTTACAATTTTCACTTAAACAACTGAAATAATATTCTATTTCAGCTTAAACACTATAATATATAAGCTATTAAACATGAAAATATATCATTTACAGCTTGCACATAGAAAAAAATATGATCATAGTTCAATTATTGTGACATTTTTATCAACATAACAATTTATGCATTGTGCATATGTTAATTTATTCACATTATTAGTACATTAAAAGTTACACTTATTTTTCACACTCCGTATATTATTAATTAATTTCGATGCTTTTTCTATCAAAATAATCTTATATTCTGTTCAAATGTCCAATGCTACATTATGATGTTATTTTTTTCGATCTCATAAAAACTACACAAGTTTTCAAGTAAATTATAAAAATAACAAACGTTCACCAAAGTTTGTAAATATTCCTGGACACTGTTTCGAAAAAGGATTAGCTAAAGAAAATCATTCAAATTAGAACAATATAAAAATTGCTGACTTGAATCAATAAATTATGCCAACTTATCTACAATGCCGATCGAGCATAATAACGAACCTATATAAAGGCCATAAAATAATGTTAACAATAAGCGGCTGATCGTAATGATAAGCTTATTTAACACTAGATTTACGGCTTTCTGATTTGTATTCTAATTTGATTTGTATCAAACAGTATTTTTTTTTAAACTTCTTATTTTTGAAAATCTGCTCACTATATACCTATTTTTAATGTCACTCGTCAAATTGACGGGCTTATGCCCGTAAACTTTGTATTAAGGTAAATATTTTTGCCATTTATATAATTCTCCAAATGAAATAAATAATAATAATCATGAAATGCATAAAAGTCATAAAAAGCGTGACAAATCATCCATCAACAATTATAGACTAGCTAGTGTTGCTGCTGCTGCTAAATTATTTGAAATTATTATCCATAGTTACGTATTCAATCACTTTCGCAAGATTTGTTGGACCAACAGTATAGTTTTCGTCCGTCCTGTTCTACAGTCTCTAACCTCATGTCTACAAAACAGTAACAAAATCACTTGCAAATAGACATCATTTACACTACTGGTCAAAACTTTAATACCAAAACCTGTAACGATTACGTTTTATACATTACAAAGGCGCAAGTGGCTTTTGGCTACCCTGACGTTGTTAAAAATAAACATTACTTTTAGCCATTTTTATCCCTTTGACCATGGATGATACCTATAGAAATCATCAAGAAAATCGTCAGTATGTATTGCGCACCTGAAGGTGTCATGAACCTTTGAGTGATATTTTAGGGTTTGAGAACCCTAGGGGGCGTGAAGACTTCATAGCCAGTGAGACTCCGGGTGGAATCTAGTTAGTTTTTTTTTTACATATTGTGACACGATAAATGACGAGATGTTTTCTTGCTTGCTGACCACTCGCAATTATGCAGCGATCATCCAGTCAATCGCTGCAGTCGCTTCTTAGAACAGCGAAATAGGTATACGACTTTAGAAAGCGACGTACGCTTGATGGGCATTGTCCAAGGTCGTATTGCATTGCAACGGGAATATTGTGGATCCGGTGATTATATTCGTGTCGGTTTCGCCACAAACAAATATTCTCTCAACTACAGAATATTTACTGTAAGAACAAAACTCGTGCTATTTATGGGATTGTAACGAGGGCTGTGTGGTTCAAAATCGTTTACGCTATTGTTTCCCTGTTGATGAATGATCATTTTGATCACAGTAAATTAACGCAAGTTTTGACGCAAAGACCCTTTCAAACGTGGTCATCTGTGGGTAGCCGCTACAATATGTTTTTTTTTTATATATAATTTAAGGTTGAAAAACACTAATTTATTGTAATAAAATTTAAATAACATAGCATAAATAGGTGTTTCCACACATATTAGCAAATTTCGAAATGCCGTGCAAAAATATCAGACACAGTGAAAGACTTAAAACAGCGATAATAATTTTAAAGGTTCCTCCATAGATAACTATATACCTAAATATTCTTGTACTATTATTTCGTAGCGTAACAGATTATGTAAATGCCCCATATGTGGCTCTTGAGATTATAGTTGCATAGTGACCTGAGTCCCATATGTGGTTCTTGACATTATGGTGGCGTAGCGACTGAGCCTCCTATGTGGCTCATAGCATTAGAATGGCTAAGCAGAGGGTCGTAAAAAAGACAAGCGTGACTAATCTGGTCCAGCTGTTAAATATACAATGGCGGGAGTTTTACAACTCTTTCATTTTTTTCAATGCACACTCTTTTACGTGCACTCGAAACTTTACAAATTACAATCTGGAGAATTTTTGATCCTTTTTTTTTATTTAATTTCGTCTTATTGAACTTATTACTATTAGAGTGTATACACGAGTTGGTTTTGCGGACGTTAAAAATAAAAATCTCTTGCTTCAATGGGGCGGAAAAATAATTTGACAGCTGAAAAAAGAGCTGCAATTGTCAACAGAACTTGGCTATATATTGCACAAAATTATTAAAATATTTAAAGATACAGGACTAAATTGTGATAAACCTCGATCTGGAAGTCTTAGAATTACATCAAAACAACAGGTTCAGCATATAGCAATTTCAAGTAAAATAAATAGAAGCCTTACGAAAATAGAAATTTGTTTCCAAGTTAAAAAAAGTATTGTTGAAAAAATATCAGTGTTAACCGTTCAACGTCAAGGGTAGCGTAACTTGGAGGACGCGTTGTTGCCAATAAGCTTTTTTTACGACGAGAAAATGAAAAGAAGAGGTACGACTCGGCTAAAGGGCATCAAAATTTTATGGTCTGACGAATCAAAATTTGAAATGTTTGGATCAAATCAGAGTATTTGTTAGACGACAGCGAAAAAATGAGTCCTTATTAATTGTGTCAGCTATAAAGCAAAGTGGCAGTTGAATTATGGTGTAGGGTTGTTTCAACAGCGGGAGTTGAAAACCTCGTAAAAATAGATGAAATTTAAAAAAAAATTAAAGCAACTAGAAAAGCAAGTGCTATCTATGGGCACACATTTAAACAGGCCAAGTCTTATTTTCTAACAGGACAACAATCCCAAACATTTTTAAATTATGCAGGAGGTTTCCACAAATAAAAGAAGAAGAAGGAATATAAAAAAATATGATTCCATTGCCAGATTCAAATTAATTGCCCTTTTACAAAATTTATAAAATTCGCCACTCACTAAATACTCAAAAAGCCTTATGGGAACGACTACAGAGTGGGTGTCAGAATGCCAAGAATGGTTAAAGCCGTGCTATCCAATAAAAGTAGATTTTATGATGAAAAGAATTTAATGATTTTTTATTTTAAAAATACTATTTAAAGTTATAATTTCAAGTTTAATGACAAATATGTATTTGCTATTTCATTTATTGTTGTTTTTTATAATTATAACTGAGTTATTTGAGCGATTATAGACATTTAAACCTATATGGCGGATATTGAAAGATTATTTAATCTTTGGAAAGTTCTCGCTATTTATTAATGACATAAATATCGCAGTCGCAAACTTTAGTTTTCCTTTGCACTCTTTCTTTCTATAGTGTGATTTTGCTTCTCTGTAGAGATGGGCTTCCATCAATCATATGCCCTTTAGTAAATAGTGTCTGAAAATGCCATGTTATGTAATTTTCCTGATATTATTCACCATCTGTATATTCCTATGCTCTCGGAGGGAACGTTCTCACTAGAGAAACTTCCACTAAAGATCTCGGATCCCTTTTCAGAGCAAGTGGAGGTTCTCTACAAATAAGTAACGTCTCGATAATCTTCTAAGATACTCAGCTTTGTTATAAAGAACGTGTTTCACTTCATGATCCATCATTTATTTGTGCTTTCTATGTTACTTTTATCCGTTAAGATATTTGGTTATTATCCGTTCTTGTATCCCAGTAAGTGTTGGAATACAATTCATTGAGTTCTCATAGAAAACTGTATGTTGCTAAGCATTTCTTCAAACTACTAAAGAGTGTTGTTGACAAACCAACTATTCTCTAGGAATTTTAGTTTTAGATTGCAACGATTTTCAGCAAGTTTATATTCCAATTTCAATTTTCTAAAATGACGTTGGCACATTTTTTCTGTTATCGCTGCTTTGTAAGCTTCGTTAATGCCTACTCTAGACTTTGCTAGCATTCATACCAGTTAAAAAA
Organism: Plectrocnemia conspersa; assembly: GCF_051122295.1. Classification (NCBI taxonomy): domain Eukaryota; kingdom Metazoa; phylum Arthropoda; class Insecta; order Trichoptera; family Polycentropodidae; genus Plectrocnemia; species Plectrocnemia conspersa. The sequence continues at coordinate 17,128,825 of NW_028277176.1, forward strand.
TCCTCTGGTAGATTTGCACTTTAACAATAAAATAAAATTTATTGCTTCAAAAATAAGGTTCGTATTTTACGGGTCAGAATTTTAATACAATTGTGGTCAGAATTTCAATACAATTGTGGTCAGAATTTATATTACATCGGTCAGAAGATTTTATAATTTATTACCCATTTATATTTATAAATGTTATAATATTTTTTTAATTAACATGATCGTTCTATATTTTTATTCTAACCATTTGATATTTGTTCTGACCCTAAATAATATAATTATGATCATTCACTAATTTAATTCTGACTGTATCCTATTTTTATTCTGACACTGTAAAATATAATTATGACCGGGTAATAATTAATAAAATGATGATCAAGATTTGATTTTTATTCTCACTCAAAATTGATTTAAATTCGATATTTGTTGCCGAAAAATAAAGCTAAACTAATAGTATTATATACTAGCATAAACTGATCTCAAGCGACATTCATAATCCCCCTATTATTTATTGTGTACACAAATTACTAATAATAAAGTGTAATATTTGTTGTAACAGCAACATAGTAATATCTAAACATGCACTAATTGCACACAGGCTTATTGGAAACATTATTTCACTGTAACAAGTCGCGACTGCTATCAAAATTATTTATGTATAAAATATTAAACAGGCCAGTTTAGACATATGGGTCAGAAATTTAGATTGCGGTAATCTACAGAAGCTTTACAGTCCTTTACAATGAGAAAGTCTTCATTTCGTCACTTCTGTGAGCAGGTATATTACTAGAATTAACACCACCAGACTATTTAGCTATCTGCATCACAAAAGATTTGACTTGTTAGTTAGATAATGGCAAGGAATATAGGGTTAACAAATAAAGGTTGAATTAGAATTGTTGTCCAATGAAGTTGTTATATCAGTGTTAAATTTTAAAACCCCTAACTTGTTAACACATAAAAAATCAATCGGTACTTAATTGTTTTCAAATGCTTCTATTTTTGATAATTTTTCTCATATTATAATCACTCATCTCTACTGAAAATAATATGTAATCCTATATTAATGATATTATTTTTTCCAGACAATTTGTCGCAAGGAGGAGGAATGAGCAGGCCTCGAAACAATTTTCTCGCACAACCTAAACTACTGAAGGCATCCATGCTAAACAATCCGTTCAGGAAGACCGAAAGTGACACTGCAGATAACTTTGAATCAAACAATTTGTTCGCTTCAATCATATCCGGCCACTCCGATAACACAACCGATGATAAGAATTCAAAAGATGAAAACTCGAAAAACAACGACGACATAGTTCCTAAATTCGTACCACTACACTCGGCCAGAGGAGGCATAAGCTTCGCCGGCGGAAACAACAAAGTCTTACCACACAACGCATTCTCGAAAGCCACGAATTTTATCTTCGGTCAGAACTTAAAAGAGCGCATAATCAACTCGCCGGATAACGCAGGAGGATCTTCCAACGAGAATAGTTCTTCGGAATCTACGTCCACAAATGGAACATCAGCGTCACTGTTCTCTGCTGTAATACAAGCTTCTGCGGATAGTCAGACAGCGCCAAAGGTGTTATTTTGACTTTCTATTTTTGTCTGTCTGTTTTTTGAACTGTTTTTGAAGTGTTTAATTTGTGTTTCAGACTGACACAAATACGTTAGAGGAATCGGCACAAACGTGGGAACGGATACGAGAGTCGTCTCAGTTGAATTTACCTCCACAGCAAGTAGTCACTGGTGAAGAAGATGAAAGGAATCAATTACAGGTGTTTTTTCTATATATATATATTTTTATTTAACACTGCAATTAAAACAGATTAGCTCGAGTTCTTTTTATATTTACATTCGTGCAAATGTCAGTAGGCGGTTCTTTAGAAAGAGTGTACAACGAAAAATACATTTTAATTATTTCTTCTTTGAAAATGAGTTGCTTTGTGTAGTTCTTAAAGAGTAATAATGTATGTAACATTTGTTTTAGGTAGGGGGGTGGGTCCCAGATTGTAACTAAGCAAAATTTTTTAATTGGTTTTAATTTGAATTTTATACTTTCGCCACTAAATTTGAAGGCAATAAAAAATAATTCAATAATTACTGTATTAGGCCATGCAGAAGAAATTGTGATTGCTAAAAAATAAATAAATGAAAAAACAATTAGGATACAGCCTCTTAAATTTTATTAAAAGTCCTGATTTGCGATTTAATATTTGTTTTTTTTTATTTTTTTTAAATCGTAAGAGAGTGAGTAAATAATTATCTGTAATGCAGTTGTATTTACGTTTCTGTTAACACCACTTGTTTTTGCGTACATATTTTTAACATATCTTGATATCTGTTATTATGTATTTTTATTTTAGATGAACTGTCGGTTGTTCACATTCGAATCTGGTAATTGGAAAGAACGTGGAAGAGGACAGTTAAGATTAAACGACGGCGACGGTGGTTCATCTCGTGTAGTATGTCGAGCTGCTGGATCATTACGTATAATGTTGAATACAAAGGTGAATATATTTTTTATTGATATAAAAGATCTTAAGGAAATGTATGTATTCTGGCTATTAACATAATTAGGAAGGCCATTAGATGGAGAATAGGACCTGAAGGCATTTTTAGCTATAAGTTGAATGTTTTTGCCATTTACAATACACAATGAAATATAACATTCATATATTTATTGTTAGATTTGGGGAGAGATGGTTGTGGAACGACCCGGACAAAAATCTCTAAGAATAACTGCAACAGATCCGCAACAACAACTTAAGCTTTTCCTCATAATGGTAAGTATATTATTATTGTGATATATACATGTTTAATGTTTATACTAATTTTATTTTTATTTTTTGCTAGGCGAGTCCGGATGAAATTACTTTACTTCACAAAGCAATCAGTCGGAGGGTTGTAGAGGCGCAAAAAATGGAAAAATCTGATAGAAGTAAAGCTGATAATTCAGCTTCCAGTGAGAATGACACGTCAATGGACAATTTGAACAATTCATTTTCGATTGAGAAGAAAAGTAATAACGGTTATGACGGAAATCGGAGTAACACATCAGAGAGTGAAGAATCTTCCAGTCGATCGGCGGAAACGCCGAAAGTCGTCGTCTCGAGCGAAGAAGACGGCTCTACCTCCATTCGTGACAGCTTAAAACGAGCCAAATCTAGCGACGAGAGTAGCACGCCCAAAAAGATATGCATGGAGCTTCCGCCCGTCGATGATGACACTTTATGAGAATGTTGAGTTTTTGTTTCATTCCGTTACCGCAATATTATAATTCCTCACTTTCTATCGATTAAGCGTTTATCAATAAACTATTGAAAAGAACTTTTATCTTAGCAATTTCGTACATTGCTAACGTTCAAAATGTAAATTTTAATTATAAATTATATGTGGCTAACACTTAAAACTACGAAATAAATTTTGATTACATTTGAGAGATTGTTTACTTTGTGTGATATATGTATTTAATAATAACAGTCATGGACAATGCATGAGGACAATTTCATTATTTTTTTGATCAAGCGTAATAAAAAAAATGTTAAAAATTTGACATGTATATCACATAATTACAGTTGAAAAAATGTTTTATTTTTTTCATTTCATTCAATCGATCCTCAAATGCACATTCCATACACTCTGCTTTGATTTATTGTAAAATATCATTTATTGAATTTTATGATGTACTATAATAAAATTTATTTTACTATATAAACAGAAACCCCATTGCAAAATTGTCTCATTCTAGAGAAATGTTTACTTCTAGATAGTAAGTATGTGTATTTATTTTGAAATAAATTCTTGAACATGAAGAGTTTGTGATGTAAATTTGTAAGACTAATTTACGATTAATAAATATAGATATTGAAATGAGATGTTTCTATATATCATATTAACCTGCTTTTTAATAAAAATATGTTACTAACTGATAATTTAAAATATACATGTAAAATTACACCTAATATTGTTGCATTCATTTAATTCAGAACTCGAATATATTTAAATGTACTTGCATTGTGATGTACAGTAAGACCCCGCTTAGCGCTGTTTCGGTTTAACGCTGTGTTATTTGAATATGGTATTACCCGAAAATCGCCTGTTGATATCAACGAAATAGTGGAACTAGCTACACAAACGGGTGTTTGTGAGGTTGATGTGCAAGATCTTGGAAGAGATATTAGAAGAAAGAGCAGAAAGTTTTTCTAATGGTGAACTCAAGGACGGAACTCGTTTAACGCTCTACTTTGCTGGAAAGTATCCCCCGCGCTAAACGGAGTATTAGTGTATACTCATTTGAAACAACATTAAATTGTCAGTTCTCAAGATTAGATATTATTTTAATTGTGTTGTGCAAAAGACTTCATACTACGTTTTTTACTTATTAATATTTATTGCAGTGAAAAGTTTGTAATTTTTTTAAAAGTATTTCTAAAATACAAGTATGGGGCTTTTTCATAATTAAGTAATTAAACAATAAACTCAATCTAAATCACAGTACTATTTTAGTCTGTCGAAAATTCTGAAAATATACAGAATGTAATTGTTATATACGGAGGAAATTTAAAAGAACACACATGCTTCTGAATCAATGCTTTTTTCATCTTTCTGATGTTCTTTATCTTGATCTTCGCTCGAATGCTTGCAATTAAAATTGTTAATCTGTTTTTTATTGTTAAATGAACTATTGTGCTGAACTTTTACAGTGGCGGCAGATGGTAGTATCGTTAAAATGTTAATCGGTTGATGATTTATAGCGTGTACTTTTACAGTGTTTCTATTCTTGAGGTTGCTTTAATTACATATGATTTGCTATAAAACCTTTCTGAAGCCCGATACTCTTCGAACTCAAATGTTCAAAAAAAAGCAAATGCACGTTTCGTAACTGATCCGAGTTTCATATAATTTCACTAGCGCCTATTAGTTAAATTATATTTTCCCTAGTATAAATATGTAGCTACTGGCGAAAATGTATTTGAATATTTGGAGAGTTTGTATATGATTTTTTATGTTGCGTATGAGCTGACGATTGAAATTGTTTATAAATATTTATTGCGCTAAAGTGTTGTCCTGCAAGTGGATTACCGCGATAAACTGGTTCTAATGTACCTGTAGCTTCTTAGGTCAGGTCGGAGGAGGGCCGGATATCGGCTGGTTCTTAGGGTCGATCGGGCTCTGGCGTTTGCTAAGTCTGATCGAATATTAACATATACAATAGAATCGAATTTCCTATATATTGGCTTCACAACAAATCAGTGTTATTGGTTGGCTTAATTGATTCGTAGAATTTTGACTTCCACAGGAAGTCATCAAAATCTGAAAAAAAAGCTCACATACATCCGCCTCTGGAAGCGAGCGTCCAGAGTTTCCCTCTCCCATGATCAGCTCTCGGGAAAGCGCTAGCTTATTTTTAGTCGGCGTCGACCGCGACGCCTGTCGGCGGCCTGGCGAATCTCCGCTAAAAATACAGACTGACTGAAAATGCTATCCGAGTAATGACAACCGCTCGAGAGTCCCTCGCGGAGAGCGCTCCGGTCCGCGTGCGTTCGCCAAACACCAACTGACAAGCGCCACCGCCCACCCGTACACCCGAAAAAAGGGATCCGCCGAAAGGGGCTCCTCCGCTCCGTATTTATAGCTAAAACCGATACACACAACCGGTACGGACTTTCAGTGACACTACTTGTTAGCAAGCGTGTGCCAATTTACTAACAAAAGGCCCCAGGGCGGCCCATGAGAGTGCGAGATGAGCGATGGAGCCGATGTCTGAGCCGAGATGATGTTCACCAGGGGCCACGGCAGGCGGGCGGCGCCCCCGCCGGCCCCCAGGAGGGCCTCCAGGCCGCCTCCGCCGCCCCCCGAACAGAACGATGCGGTAACATGTACATTTTTCGTCGTTGGATAGATGGTCAATGCATGTTATCATAACAACACACATAAATGGACCAATTGAAGCGATGAGAATATTAAGGGCCAACTCCAAAATATGTCATTATTATTTCACAATACATCTAAGAGTAACACAGTAAAGAATCTATTTCAAAATAAATCCCAAAGACTTATAAAATAATATATAATCTACAACACGAAACGCGCAATCTCCCATACTCCCACATCCCAATAACTCGACCTTACAAGCTGGCGATTTAGTTAATCCTTAATATTCTCAACGCATTAATTGCTAAGCAGGCTTCCCGTTGCTCGCTCTCTCATGTTTTCTGGCATTGTTTAAGCATGCATAAGAATTCAACCGTATCACAAGTTCAGTTCAAGGTGAGCAATGGAAATCATGCGAATAAAATTTATAAAGTATGTAGTAAATGCAAAAAAACAGTAAACAGAAGCATATATTGTGACGTCTTAAATCAATAACACACATCATATATTTAATTGTTCTTTATACATATGTGCAGAAATGTCGAGCATATATTTGATCAGACAATAAATAAAATCAGATAAATTTTACATTTTAAAGTCCCATCAAAAGCAAATTTTTCCCATAAGAATGTGTCATATATAAAACTCATACAAATAAAAACAATTAATCAGAGTCCAACATTTGATTGTTTATGATTCTGTCCATGGCGTCAATGAATATCATCTCGATTGTTTCATATGAAGTCTATTTTTTTCTGAAAGGATGCAAGTCTGGTATTTTGAATCCTCTTCGGTTTATTTTTTATTTAATTTTGTGATCCTCCCGTTTTCCAGAGTTGTGGAAATGCTGCAAGGTCACCCCGATTCATAAAAATGGTGACAAGTTGATAATTACATGCCATTATCTTTGCTTTCAACACCTGCAAAATTATTTGAAATTATATTACATTAATACATTTTTATGCTTCTCGAGTTATATGCACAGATTTTGAAAAGGCGTTCGATAAAGTTAATCACGATTAACTCGTGAAAAAGTTATCTAATTTTGGGTTTTCTGAACGTCTCATAAACCTATTCTCAAATTACTTGACCAAGTTCTTCAAGTATAAAAACTAATTTTTAGAACGATATAAGACCTCTATTGGAATCCCTCAAGGATCCATCTTGGGTCCATTGCTGTTTCTATTGTTCATTATTGACATAGACACAGCAATAAATCGTTCATTTTTTATTATATGCGGAAGACTTGACTTTATTATAAGCGGACGGCTTGCTATAACCAATTACCTTTTAGTGTAAAGAAATATTATACAATTTTATTTTCAAGGTCGTCGATGCTGGCGGAATATTCCTATCATCTCAACGGATATATTCTAACCTGGTATTCTTTTACTAAGGATCTAGGTGCAATTTTCGAAAAACATTGAAAATTCAGCTTGCACTTTGCAGAAACGTAAAGGAATACTATAGTATTGCGCACTCTTTATGATGCTCTAGTATGCAGCACACTTGAAGCTGGCTCTTTTAAGTGGATTTCAGGCGTAATGAGTCAATATAATGAATTGAGGCTAGAAAAAGTACTGCATAAATTCCTATAATATTTATATTTGAAATTATACTGTTTCTCAGTGCTTTCATTTTGTGAACGCTGGGATATGTTTCGTTGTCAACTCGTAGAAGTGTTGATATAATTAAACACTTTTGGAAATTGCTCAAAGGCATAGTAGATAACCCTACGGTGCTCGAGAAGCTCCAAATGTGGGCTCCGGAAGGTGGTTATAGTTCTCGGTCGCGTCCACTGTTCTTGACTGTGAAATCTAGGACTGGAGCACTTGCCAACTCTTCTCTGGCAAAGGCCGTCCGTCTGCTTAATACTGTGCATCGAGATATTGACATTTTCTTGCGCACATATGAGGATTTGGTTTAGTTAGTAAGGGACAATGCACACCTGTTGAGGTGATTTGTGTCTGTCATCCTATTATGTAATTAGTGAATTATGTAAAATCAAGCTCGATCGTCCATAATGACATATATTGATTGTAAACTAAAACAATAGATTAAAATTAATAAAATAAATGCCACTGATTTACAGATTTTGATTTCAGTCTGGCTTCTCACTACTTACTCAATAGTTATTGATTGTGTTATTGTTTTATAAATATATTAGTGTTTCAATACTTTTGATTTGATAATATACTAAAACATATTTTTAATTGAACTATCATAATAATGCTATTATATACCGGAATATTGAAGAAGGTGAATTAGTCCATATAAATATTATATATTTGTGACTAAGTGTAACACATTTGGGTATTATTTTGCTAATAAAAATTGCCCCAAACACGTACTAGAAGAAAACAAATAACATATGTTTATGTATAGTACAAATATTCCGACAAGTTATATTCATACGTGAGATTTAGGCAAGCTAAAACCCTATCTGAAATGATCGAACTGAGTTATAATTATAAAAATCACAAATTCGTATGTCAGAGACACGATATAAATTAAAAAATATTGGGGCTCATGTGGGATTCGAACTTTCAGATGTTAATCAATGACTTACATCACCGATGCTGGTTTCCACCATATTTCAAATCAGCGCAAAACTTCACGTATAGTTTACATCCGCTATTTATATCTGTGGTAAAAAATGATAAAAAAATCTATAGCACAAACTAACTTAACCATATTTATGAAAAAAACTAGACCTCATATATCAAAACTATATCAGTGTATGATTTTACAAATAAATCAAGCCTTTTTATCATTCTTGCAAAAATGTGTTGATAAATGCATTTAAAAAATATTATTATAGTTGACTGAAAAGTAAATACACATATCTGATATTGATTCTATACGTAACATCTTTTCCTACTACTTGAAATCAGTGAATTAAGTACAATAGTTCTTAGTTTCTTTGCAATAATTTTGTTTATTTCATCTATGATTATTTTTTTTATTATTACTTACAGTTATAAAATGTTGAATTTTATTAGAATAGATAAATAATCTTCACATAAATGTGAAGTTAGCCGTAAGTGAACTTCAAAGCCTATCCGATTTATAAAAATAAATTCAATTGTTTTTATTTTTTATTTAGTATTAACGGCTTATGATATAAAATTTTTGCCATGTTGTGTATTTCTAACTATTTAAATACTGTCAGAAAAGTTTCATAATTCGTACTAAATAGAGTGACACCTCTGAGATACAGGCATCTAAACCAGGTAATTCAATAAGCTTGAAGCTAAAAACCAATAATTCATAATATTTATGTTTTTATATGATACATGTATACGCTTTTTTAACCTCGATTTTATTTTTGAATGCTTGACCCATAATCTCAAATGGAAAAATACATTAATCTTAATCGAATGTATAAATAAACCAATATGATATACCACAAAATATTTTATCGTGATATTAAAGGAAAAGAGTGATGTTTATGCATATGTTCTTTAAAATAATAAACGCGTATTTAAACGGCATTCTCTTTGATCGGGCAAATGTTAATAGTTGAATTCGTCATTAAATTATACGTGTGTTTATTTTTTTTTTGATATAGATTTAAGCTTTAAAACATGCAAAACTAAAACAAATATGAAATACATAGAAATGCATTTATAAACAAGCGACTTTTCGTTTTGAGATACCAATAGCATTTCGGAAATATTCTTGAAAACATTTCTCTAAATATTTTCTATTTTAGAATATCTAAATGGGTTTTATACAATTTGGTTTTAATTAAACTGAAAAATATGCGTATGACATCTAAGAAAAGAAAATGAATTAATAAATTAAACAATTGTTAAAATATTTATCAAGGAAGAATTCAGATCAATGCTATGTCTATATAGTTACTCTTATTTGATTTGATCTGTTTTTTATTTAGTATTCTCCTATTTTCATGTTTATTTATATTAACTAAAAATTGCTCATCTTATTAATTTTGTCTAATGAAATTTCGGTTCATACTGAAACTTTTTTCAGTGATGGTAATTGTTGGTAGCATTGTTAAAAACACTTCTTTACCTAGCTTTAGTCCGTTTCATATTTTAACCTTTACGGCAATTCATCTAATTTTTTGCCTGATTTAATTCCATATGATTTGTTATAAAACCATTATGTATTTTTATACTTGACAAGTTCTAAAGCAACTTCAGGTAAATGTTTTGTTTTATAGGATATAATAGGGTATTATTTTATCATAATAAATATTTGTTAGTACTATAGTTTTTACTTGATCAAATTTTCTTTAAGATCCTACTTCATTTATATTTATAAATGAACTTAATTGCTTTGCAAAAAGTTGAAATCTTTGACACCTTCTGCTTCTTTCCGTGTTTTTGTTATTTATCCCGTCATATTTAAGTATAAATTTAACAAGAGTTGTTTAATTTATGCAAATTTTGAACAGATAATTAAAATATATTTTGATTCAAGATTGCTGCGCAATGTCTACCTTTTTTCACTTACTCTTGCACAGCTTAAAAATATTACAAAATAAAACCCTAAATAAATAGTTACCACTGGCAATTTAAAATATTTTTTTATAATATTTGATTGTAATATAATGCTTAATCTAAATATCTGTGAAATGCTCCCTTTAACATTTTAAAGAACAAGGACAATTTTTCATTTCCTTCTATCTACTTTCCAAATTCTACTTTTGATTAACCAATATAAATCATATATTGAATAATGTTAGTTAATAACCATAACTATTTAGTATTATATGGCTTTCTAGAAAATTACTTCAAGCATGTTTTGAAGTGATTTAGATTTATGAAGGCTACACGATTTTCTGAAATGCTATAAAATAGGTTGTTGTTAAATATGTTTTATAACTGAAAAAAATTCTCGACTAGTTCATTTTTATTGTTATATTTTTTTAATACTTACATATTTTTTGTACTTACTGTACAAAAAACAATCTATTAAATTGTTAAAAAAATTCGCTATAATTTTTAATAATGACATTTTCAATCAAAAATATTTAAAAAATGTGATAATAGAAAAATAAAGTTCCGCAAAAATAAGGATAATATAAATTCACAACAATCCAAATTATATTTTAAAGGAAAATACAAAACACTAATTGATTATTAATACTAAGGAAGAGAAAAATAAGAATACAAACTGTAAGCACTTTTCTCACTACTTTTCTAAAACGAATTAACTTATAGATAGTCTTATTTTAGTCATTTTAGGTCTTTGTAGCATTAAGTACATTAAGCACTTCATAAGATGTTAGCAATAAAAAAGTATTTTTTTAACCAAATAGATATATTGTAACATAAATTGTTAGAATAAGTTGAAAAGCGTGTTTTTCATATATTAACAATTAATTTTGATCTTTGTTTTATCAAACAAATGTATAAAACGTACTATTTTTTATCAAAATAAGTTCATAAATATGACTTTTAGAATCAATATCATATGTACGAAAAAATGTAGAATTAAATAGTCATTTTATAGTGCTTGCTATGACGCCACTAGTTGTTATTATGATTATATTATATTTTGGTTTTAACAAAAAAGGTTCAGTTATATAATATTTAATTTGATTATTAGCTTTACAGTTTAACAGATACATTTTACAGAATAAATTTATGTAAAAATAGTATTATTTAGCAGCGTTTTATAATTTTTCATTAAATTTATTACCTCTTAAAAATAATAATAAAAAATATAATTAATTTTAACTATAAAACACAATTTTTATCTAACTCAAAGGTAATTCTGATATTAAAATAAATCTATTGCACATTAAACGATTCGTATGCAAATAAAGACGGAACTAACAGAATATTTAAATTAAAAATATAGATGTGTAGTAAGATTAACTGTTATATATCTTATGAATTCTTACCTAGGAAACATTTTGCGATTGACTTATTTATTCCTCTATATACAATATTAACAAAATATAAAAACTAGTGGTATAGTCAATGACTGATACCCGAAAAATCTGGGTTCGAGTTGCATATGAAACATTGTGTTTTACAATTTCTATCGTGTCTGAAAGTGATTATTATATAATTATATTTCCAATTGATCATCACAGATTAGGTTTTTCTTTTTTTTGATAATCTCACGGATGAATATCGTAATGAATAACCAAATCGAGCTAGGTTTAAGTATTAGCTATAAAAGTATATAATAATGAGCTACTTTATATACTACAAAAAAACATTGACCTCGAATAATTTTGTAAGATTTCAACATCCTAGTCTCGTGCCTGCTGTTCTTTTTCTGCACCCAACGCGCGCAGAATTCCCAATATTTTCCCAATAACAGACCTGGATACTTTACATTTTTCGATCGTTTAATGTACAATAAAACGCTTTTTTAATTTAATTTGTTAAATGACAGTGACAACGAATTCCTTCCACTTTTCTTTACCACATAGTCATTTATTCTTGCTTTAAATTCACGATACTATATTTCCTGTACAATATTTGTAACCATAAACAATTTAGTAATGAATTTCAGCAAAATTTTATCATATTGCACGGAAAAAACGGTCCATCAAACATTTTTACTAGCAATGTATTTTTTTTTACTAACAATGTTTACTTTCCGAATAAACCTCGAGCGTAGAGAAACATTTTCATAAGAGATTTTTTATGTAACTTGCTTGAGATGAAATTCAATTTAGAGGCCGTGATCTAAAATCATAGTTTCGATCGAATATCAAGTTGTTTATTTCTGTATTGATATTATTTTATTTCAGGCAGTAAACGAGCATCCATCGTTTTCACTACTCTTTTCGCACATCGTTCCTAACTACGCAGAGGCAGAAATACTTGCACCGAACGTCTAAATTCGTACGAAACACTCCTTTTCCACAATACCCGCGGATAAACCAGCTCGTGGGCAAACTCATGCCAGAGGTATGTGACCTTGGGTCGATTGTCTTCCTTTTCCGAGCGTCTGGATATTGTTTTTCTACGTTTTCGGCTGTGTTTACATTGGGAAGTCGAATGGGTGCCAGTTTCGCATACGGGTGATTGACCTTTTTATTGATTGAGCACATAAATAATGCATTTGAAATCGTTCAGCTTCAAGATGATTCTTAAGCGGAATTCTCTGAATACCAGAATACTATACAATTGAAAATATCATAGATCTGGTCTTATTGTTAAACAAGTTTTTGCACCGACTTCACTTGTATTTTCGCTAGTAACGCACTCGTTACATAAGAGAAATATCCACGAAGTCAAATAATATAAAATTAAAGTTGCTCATTATTATTAACTAAATCAATGTGTTTTAAAGGGCTCTCACAACCAAATTCTAAAAAGTCTAATAAAAGCTGTTATTCGTGCGCTTAGTAAAATAAGCGTGCTGTAACTGGCATTATTTCTTGAATCAATTTTAGAGATTAACACAAGTATCGCTTGTTAAGACGCCATTTATTGATTTATGGAAGTTCTAACGTTTTTTTAATACGGAAAAAAACTTTTTAATTAGGCAAATCAAATTTGAGTTGTATCTTTATTGGTAATGATTCTTTTTTATGTTTTGTTTATATTTTTATAACTAAGTTGATATAACAACACATTCCCTGAAACCCACGCCGACGCTAATTATATATATATATATATATATACATATATATTTTTGTTCAGTAAAAGAACTGCCCTTACTCCCACGTGTGTTTCTAGCGTTTTTCGTTAGACTATTATTAAAATTTTCATTCACGACTAGTCGCGAGAAATAACATTAAATAATATTAAAATAACGCTTTGGCGTAAAGTAGAAATTCTAAGCGAACGCTATTCATCTTTCATTCTTTCGACAACATTTGTTTCGTAATAGTTACAAAGTGATTTACAAGTGATTTCTGCAAAGAAAAATAAAATAAAGATGTCCAAATAAAAACGTTTCATTTCCGTTGAAGCTCGAGAAAATGGCAGTTTGAATCACTCGCTTGTAAAAATGAAAGAAAATATAATGCTTGTATTATTTGAGAAAATTTTTGCCGAATTTAAATCGGAATTTCATTTTTATATAAATAATTAACGTTTATATATATTCTATTAATAAATCGTATGCAATAGCGCAATATTCCATAAATAACTAGTAAAAGTTAATGTGAGGATGTGGAGATTTGTTCACAGATTTTCCAACATTTGTTCAAAGAGTATTGCATAACTTTCCTTTTACCGTTGAAATCTTACGGTATGCAATGAGTTAAGAAGTAATCAAAAATGTTTTAATAGATAGTAATTAAATGTCACATTTTCTTAATGCGAAAGCTTACTATAGATATAAGCTTCCGCTTGAGCTTTACACATTTGTCTGAATTATAATCACGCCTCAATAAAACAATATCATAGTAAGAAAACATACTGCTCTTTCTGATGTAGCAAGTATCTGTGTCGTTTTTTAAAGTGTAGTGTCTATATAGTTCTGATCTGGTTTATACAAAAGCTGTATAATACAAGACTAACCGCTACATGTGATGAATCTAAACTTGGATTGAATGAAACGAACGGCACGAAAACATTTACGGTAGCGATAAAAACAATAAAAAACCCAAAGATGAAAAGAAGACATTAAAGTTTTCAGAAATTAAAAACGCCGTTTGTCCCGAAAAGATATTCGAAGAATGCAATTTTACGACGGCAAGTAATAATGCTCAGATGCCAAAATGACGCATAAATATATTCATAACAACATTCACTCGGAGCAAGTAGCGCATAATGTACATATATAATGCGAATAATCATAACATAAAATAGCCCTTTGGCATATTTCTGTATACAATAGTCATCATAGCGATCCATGAACATATTTTTTCTTGCTAATCTTTATAATACATATAATCGATTCAAGGTACAAATTCTCTAGTGGTTTAGTAGTGCTCTAAATTAAGTACAAAACCTTTGGTTGTGAGTGATAAAGTAAAGTGCTAATAGAAATACCTCGCTAGTCTTAATACAATTAAAATTACTTTCTAGCAATAAAGATTTTAAAAGACGCGAAGAATCATTAAATAACTCTTAAATGTAAGCAAATTGAAGACGAGAATCATAGTATTTGGCAGGAACAATCTATTGTAGAAGACAAATAAATTGTTTTCCGGATGTTGTAAATGGGTTCGTCTAGCTTGGATCAACTCCATGTGATTCAGAAATAAAAATACAGGATAGTTAAGAGTACAACGGCAAATATCGGATATTGAAAAGATCTGAGAATCCATAATCTGTATTTTTCCGCGTTTTTTTTTTGAGTCGGGATATGAGTAAATAAAAAAGGAAGACTTAATAGAGTTAAATAAATACATCTCAATCACATAAATCTGTTTTTAGAAAAAATATGTCGAATCAGTTAACAATTTTCTACGCACTGACAAAACTGACAAAAAATAATGAGTATTATAGGAACACATTTGTCAATACGTGTAATACTGATATTGACTGTTTTTCTCTCTCTATAATACCGGTAATAATGCAATCCCAAATTTGGAGAAGAACATGGAACTGGAGGTGAATGAGGACGATATTCAAGAGTTAGTGGAGGAACATGACCAGGAGCTGACCAACCAAAAATGAATAGATCACGAGGCTATAGAGGAACAGATAGAGGCTGAGAATCCCCTCACTATAAATGATATTAGGAATATCTATAAATTTTGGAAAATAGTGCAAAATTTCGTGGTAAAGCACCACGCGAGTAATGCTGTAGCAGTGCGAGCGATGAATCAATTTAATGACAATACAATGTCACATTTTCTACAAATCTTCAAAAGTATGCAAACGCTTTAAGTGATTTTTTTAAGTGAGTGATTCATATATAAATTCAATTATTTTATAATAAATTTAAATCATAAAAAATACGTGTATTTGGTATTAATCATTTTTGGGTTTTGGAACGAATAAACTCAAGTTTCCATTATTTATTATGTGGAATTTGCTTTCATACACGAGTAATTGTAAATACGAGCACATTTCTGAAACGAATTATGCTCGTAAATTGAGGTCTCACTGTATATATAACCAAGTACCTAGCTACACAAAATTGTTTTATTAATCACCAGTGTTACAAATACCACGTATGTACTTTGTACAATACATACCATTAATATTATTCGATAAAAATATCGTTTAAAACATTTAAAAAATATTTTACAGTATATTGAAAAATTGCATTATAATATATATAAAAATTTGATCAAAGCTTTTAATTTAAGCTAGCAAGTTAAAGGCGTAATCTCTTGTGATATATGCTCTCGTATATAAACGTACATTATGTCTGGACGACGAGACAAGAGAGAGATTTTAAATTGGGTAGAAATTATTGCTGAGCCCAGTGCCAATTATTCTGAAGTGGCGATGAAAGAAGTTGATGTGCGAATAATGTAAGTTTATAATGACCGATGTCCATCGTCGCGTTTTCCCGTTGCCTTTGAACGCAAAACGAATTGCTAAGCTTCACGGATCAAACCCAATCTTATAAAATGAAAATGAATGCGTTTCCTCAGGATTGAAATACTAGGAAATGTTTATATTGAATCCATTCACATTTGGTTCATAGTTGACATAGTTGGTTCACGCGCTTCCAACTCTTACGTTGCGAACCCCGTCGATTGTGTCACTGTTGTTATTTAATTACAGTTGGCATTGTCTATCACAACAATAATTATATTATATCATCGCAGATATGATAAAAGAATGCGACACAGGGATGCATTAAAAAAGCATAAGCAAAGAATAAATTAAAATAATACAATATGATGTTATTTCACGCAATAGTTAATAATGTTGTATTCGATTGTATAAATTAGTTATTACTTATATGTAAACGTGGTTAAACCATTGTTTCAGTGAAATTTATGGTGGCGGATTGCCAGCGTTTTGCTCTGAAGGACGAGTACGGGGTAGTACTCATCCTTCAGGCGTCGACGTAAAGGTACGTTCTTAGCACGATGGTTACAAGCTTGTGGATCTCGTTCTTGAGTCAATCGTATCTTAATATTGTCCATTTCTCTCCGTTGATGAATCTCTGTTGCTTGCTTGTCTCTGGAATATTTATATATGTAATCTATCATATTTCAAATGTGATCGGCAACGACAAGACTCATTTTATATTTGTTCAAACTATAACTACTTGGGCCAGAATTAATAGTGTTTTGAATACATACAGAAATGCACCCCGGTGTGGTAGCATTCCCTTTATTCTAGCTTGTTTGCGTTACTTCTGCGTAAATAATCGCGTCTGGTTACTATTGTGTTATGTTCAAGCATTGTCTCTTTTTAGCCTAAATATAAAAATGTTCATAGCCGTTACCAAGCGTTCACACTGTACAGCAAAAGAACAATTTTGTTGCTTTAAAAATATTTTTTTTTATAAGCTATTCATAATACAAAATTATAATATTTTTTTGTGGGAGTAGTCTGTCAATACGAGCAATTAAGCGAGCCCTAAAAAGCCAGGGCCAGAAAACGTTATGAGCCGAATTGAATTACAATTCCAACAGTATCAAATTCTGCATTGTTTAATGAGGCATTTTCTCAACTTTAACTCTTTTTTTCACACCCCTTCATTATTTTACGTGAAACTGGTTGTAAATTATTGCTTTAAATATAGTTTAAAATATCATCGGGATTACAAATTGACCTAAACAACAGATAATGAAGGAATTTTTTAATTTTTCTCCTCGAATAAAGTCATTGGTTTATTTTTCTCACGCGTACAAATTTAACCAACGTGGAAAGGCCGTTTTATCAAGGATCGAAGGACCAGAAAAATACTGTATTTCCGTTTTTTCTCTGCTACGTAAAACTATATTTAGGCTCACTAACACGTCCGCACAGTACGAATGTCAACTGTATAATAACGACCGAGCAGGAGTTCCCCGCTCAGTTTGGCTTAGCCATAACGACATTTATAACGGTCATAACCCAAATAAATAAGAACAGGAACTGTATAGTTTCAAACTAGATTATCAAAACTGCGATCATATGTTGAATGAAGCACAGCTTTGTGCGCTTGAGGGCCGTTTTTTTAAATGTGTTAGCTGTGCAGTTAGTTTATTGTTAATATTATAAATTTAAAATTCAAAAACTTACAGTCTTAGAAGATTTAAAGTTGCCTGATTTACAAGAAAAGGAATGAGTGCAATATTTTATTTTTATCGCCCGAGCTACATTGCGCCCCACAAAGAATCGTTGAATATGCTTTATGGTGTCATTCAAATTTTATTTGTGCCTACATTTTATCTCCAGAAATGTGATGCTACAAAAAGGTCATTAAACCATTGTATTTGGTGTATTAGCAGTTCAAGAAATGATTTTTAATTTTTTAATTTCTATCGTTTTTGGAATATATTGAGTATTATTAGATAATTATAATTACGGTCGATTCAATTAGAGGACTTTTTTCTAAATTTTCTTAATTTTACGGATTATCGTGATGAATAATTTAAAATAAAATCATAAGACATTGAGTGTAAACTGTAATAATTGTTTTATTTAATAAAAAAATTATGTCACTTATTTTCGGATTTTGATTTCATTCTAGTGTCCCACTTCTTATTTAATATTAAGTTGTTATTGGTTGTGTTGACCCCATAGTAATGCATTGGGTTAACGTCTGTCATAGCCCAATCCTTAACGTTTCAGACTAATAGCTTTGTGGCACTCAAATTTTTATTTATAAAAAATACGCTATTAATAAAAACCGACCCTAGTTGGTTATAAATTATATTTCAAATTAAAATTTATAATTATTAATATAAATGTCAAAGATTACCAGACTTTCAGTCTGGTGGTTAATACTTAATTATGTCTGATCAACTTACAAAATTGGTACAGATTTACCCCGTTGTAACGCACTGGGCTTACGGCTGTTAGGTTACAATGAAAGATTTAAAAAATAAGCAAATATTTTGTACATTTACAATCATGTTTTTTTACTTAAGGCTACCCAAAATATTCATAACAAATAAAAATAATTATTTTACCCTTATTATTTTTCTTTATTTTTTTTGTGGCAGTAAAGGTTTTTTATTTCGGTATATAATATATTATTTGTGTGATATAGAGAACCAAAATCAGACATTTATATTTTATTTGATATGTATTATTTTTATACATATATTTAATTTATGTATTAAATTTAATATTGTATAATAATATCATCGAATAATTTTTATTTTTGTATTAAATATAGCTTATTTTAATGTTAAATTTGTACATACTATGACTGGAAATAAAACTAAGTTTACGTGATTTGCTTCAATTTTATTCAACTAAAAATTAAAAACAAAACTAAATCAAATAATAGTTAATCACATACTAAAATGCTAGTTTATTATTGGTTGTTTATATTTCGTATGAGTTTATACATATTTTTCTGTTTATGAAGTAACGCACATTTCAACAAGACGAGTTGTCAAAAATATGTATTTTATTTTTATTTATAATATAAATAATTACATGTCTGATATTGATTCAAGGTGACACATATTATAATGATAAAAAAATTATTGCATGTTTCACGCTATTAAAATTTCATTAATTCTATATATTGTAAGCATTTATATCGATTTAACACAATGCCCATATTCTATTTACATTTTCAGAAACATGGCTTATATAACGCTTTTATAGACTAACTGCGAAACTTCTGTGAGTACGATTTTATTTATTAAAAAATATGGATAAGTATGTTTTATTAATTTTTAATAAGTTTTAAATAATAGTTAGTAATATATATTTTTAACAGTGTTTAAATACCAATCTTCTAATAACCTTGTCAGCTGAGCTTTTCGAGTCGTCTTTAATATTTGAAAGCCTTTCAATCTAACTTATAAATATTTGTTGTGTTGAAGCTTGAACTTTTCTCATTTTGATTTGTATATATTCAACACAAGATCTTCAATACACGGGTTTAATTAGTATTTGTTAAGCTTATTTTTCTGACATTTTTATATAGTATGTGTAATGCAATATATTATTTTTAAATATATTTCTAATATTATAATACATCTACATTTTAGGGTCGAGTGCGATTTCCTCGCGCTCGCATCACTCACAGCGTGGGTCCAACTTCAAATACAGCCACGGGTTCAGGACCTCTAAGGTTAACTCCACCACCCGGCGATGGAGTCAACAGCGAACCCAAGCAATCCAAAGCCAAGAGGATATCCAAAAGAAGAGGCGCCATAAAACATCAGAGGTATGATCGTCTAGCGAGTGGCACATCCCAGTATTTTCCTCTTATCTATAATCAATGAATTTGACAGGTAAATTTGTTACTTGTCTTCCAACTCAATGCTTAAAATTTTACATTTTCTCTCAAACAAATTTAAATCATTACTTTAATTAATAGCGAAACCTGCGACAGATTTGTGTAATTCATCAACGCCTATATACATATAGATAAAATATAAACCTATAACATTTGTTTAAGACAATAGTGTCAAAAACACAATTTGTATTTTAAATAATTATTTTCTTCTAAATCTATTTCCAACTTCTTAATGATTCTATTATGCTTATTATCATCCAATCTCTCTATTTATTGTTTTAGCTGAATTTAATGCTCTTAGGAAATTTTATTCGAGCCCAGAATTTTATTATACACAAAAAGAGTACAGTTAGTTTTATACTTAATCTAATGAGATTACGAAATTATGTGTTGTTACAAATGTCAGCTAATTGTAATTAACATGTGATTCGTAGATGAAACCCTCGAACACATGCAGAATTAACGATTCTTATCTCACTGCACGATGTCGGGTGGTTTAGTTTTACGCAGTGTCTCGTATTGCCAACAGGCGCGTACGGCGAGATACATTCCATTTCGCTCGCTCGCGTGGTTAGTGACGAGAGCGAATGAGAGATAAGGGCGTACGTTACATGCGTTCCGCACGCCCACTTCTCGTCACTTAATACGCGAGCGAGCGAAAGGGAATATATCTCGCAATACGCACCTTGATTAAATGTTATTCAGCATATAAAAGAAACTAGACAAAAGTTATTAAAGACTAAAAAAGTTAGTAAATGTAGATTAAGAAGGGCGAGATACTTTGCTCGCACATTTATATTTGCCCTTTTGATTTTACAGATTATTTTTCTGGTAATTAAATGGCTGCTCTTTGCATTTATCTACATGTATTATTGAAGAATTCTTCTGTAATCAACCGACATTATTATGATATATACATATATAATATATGCACACATATATAAAACATATATTTACTATATGCGTTTCATGCGCCCGTTTTACGATGGGTGTTTATAATACGAACGCAATAAAAACATCAGGGGTGTGACCGCGATGATTAATCAAATCAGATTTTCTTAACTGTTGCCACAATGCTGAAGACTCGAGCCGAATTCCTGCCCGAGATAATTCGAAACTCGGTCAGATTGACTTTTTAAAAATATCCAAAACGCCTCACTCTCCTAATCGTCGGGGAGAAATGAAAAACGGCATTCGTGATATATTGAAGAATAAACACGCTTTGATTGTGTATGACGAAAATGGACGCTCCTGAATTATTTTTGTGTTTGTTTAGAAAAAAGTTGGCTCATATCAGACGTGGCTTAATTTGATTGAGTCTAAAAAACGCGGCTCTTCTATTATTGATCTATTGATGTTTAGTGAGCAACATTAACGACAATCATTCAAAATAAATAATTATTTTCTTAATCGGTGAAATGAACGAGTAATTGGAAAGCCCTGGATCGATATATCAGAAACACGAAATTCCAGATCATCTCATTCATATATTCAATCGTTTATTTTTTGCGTTTGGCATTAATCCATATTTTTTTTAAAGAATTCTTTTCTAAATTGATATGTATATGTTGTTCTCTTAATATGCGTCTGTATATGTTTTTCTCCTAATCGCGCAGTATTTTCTAATAAATAAAAATAAAATGCGCTTGTAAATGTATATTTTACATTCAAACTACGAGGAAGGAGCTTTTCCACATAGGTATCATTTATCATCAACGTGTCTTAATTAATTTTGTAAACGTCAGTAAGCTTTTGATGCATTGGACAATATATCACAATCATGGTAGCAACAACATATTTAAGTATATATTATATAATATTTCCAAATACAAAAACATATTTTTCATAATTCCATAATTTCCATAGACTATCATTATAAAAACTGCACAGCATTAGCATATTACCTAATATCAAATCAATAAAAAATTAACATATTTTTCAACGTAATCTTCATTTAGAGCTATGAACTTTGTTTAACAAGAAACAAGCTTTTTAAAACCATATTCAAGTAACTTATATGGAGTACTGTTTTTTTCTTAGATTTTTGCTCATACTTTATCGCAGTTACCTTTTAAATACATCGGAATAGTATTTGGGTTGAATGTATTCTTTCTTAAAAGCAACTCCATAAAAGTATCCTTTTACAAACCCAAAATACAGTAATCACCACCTTCCCAATAGAAGGCATTATACGAGTCTTTGAATCTCTGTTACGAGATTGAAGTATGGTTCATCAGTTGTGATTAATCTTCTCCAAAAATTGTTTTCGTGTGCTATATGTAGAACAAGTTATGACAAATGTTCACTTTATAAGTTTTCTGATCTGATCCCAACAGTCGCGGCACCAAGCTAGCAGATTTTCCGAATGTCAATCGACTATCCATCACCAGTTTTTCCACAGTAGCAATATTTTCTTCGTTGACTGCAGCATTTGGTCAACCACTAGGCTCAACATCTTTCAGGTTTGTTTTACCATTTTCAAGTTAGTTGATTCAATCGTACATAGTACTTTTTGATTCAGTAAACTCTTTAAAATCAATATGTAAACGCTGAATCATTCGTGAAGCTTTCATACACTTCTTCCATAAGATGACTTTTTTTGTGTAATAACTGTCTCTTCAATTGCTACAATAATTACACAATAAGTATATCTGAGCAGAGAAAAATTTGTAAATATTCCTTGTTTATAAAATAAAACTATATTGACCAGGCGCGTATGGTAAGATACCTTCCCTTTTGCTCGCTCGTGTGTGACGAGACGAGAGTGAGTGAGAAGAAGTGGGCGTGCGGAACACATGTAACGCCAGCCCTTGTCTCTCATTGCCTCTGGGAATGTATCTTACATTGACGGTCATTTTAGCTATTTTAGTAGTAAGTCGTACGTAGGGCATCACTACTCTTGGTATACGCCCTTTGTTATAATTATTATTAAAATAAATCCATACTACTCTAAAGATTTTTTTTTATGTCAATATTGAATAAATTATTCTAATCTTTGTGTCAAGGGATTTGTTTTTAATTTTTTAAGACGAAGTTGCTGTTTTTTAATTTTTGTGCAATAATTGAAATCGTCACGTATAATTTGTATGTGTTGTTATACGTTAAGTATTCCGTGTTTTCGTCCGTAAGTTCCAGGAGTTTCAAAAACGGATTTTACTCTGGATTCCGGACGTCAAGATAATCTAAGGATTGCGAGAAGAGAAATAGTCGCTTCTGCGATCTTTAATGGTCTGAATTTGGGTCAGCCTCTTCTTGTTTAAAGTTCGTACAAACTCAGTTTGTCAAAGTCTCATAAAGTTCTGATGTCTTGAACTTCGAAGTATATGATTAAGTGTGAGCGTCAGTAGAAGTCTCAGACGAAGTCTCTGAAAGTATCTGAGGAAGTAACCATTTATTGCCCGCGTTTCACTATTCACCCCTCTATAAGAGATTTTCTTTTCAGACTCTTTCGGTGGAACGACCAATTACAAAAAGGTGGCGAGTTTTCAAAACAATCTGCTGTTGGCCGCTAGAACAAATTGCGAACGGTCGTTTTTATGGCAATCTTGCTTGCATGTATTATCTTTTCTCAAGGCGTTTGCAACAAATACTGAATCTGCAGAAAAGTGTTTCTACGGTGGTATCCCATTTTAACAAAGAAGACTGTTTTTTGTTTTAGACATTTAAATCCCGTCTTTGTACATCACATGTCAAATGGCTTAGTCCCCGAGGTTAAAAGTTTTTTGATTTGCCAATTCAATCCATCCTTCAGGTGGTCCAATTGTTGAAAGTTACTATAATACATATATAATGAAGAAGATAACAATAATTTTAAAGATGATAAAGATTATCTATTAAAATAAATAGAATAAGGAATACGATGAACAAAAATATTACAAGTATCGAAAATATTGTAAAATAATTTAAATGTCTCTAGTTAGAAATTGTGTATCATAGAAAAAATGTATAAAATGCTGACCAAATGTAGTATCGATGATTTTTTAATGTAAAATAGAGAATAACAATTGTCCTGGTTTATGTGTCACAGCTATTATTCTATAGTTCAAGACATATTCAGGTAAAGTAAAATAATTATTTTAATGTAAACGTGACGTCCTCTTATCAGTATCTGCGTCCGAATGATCCAGTCGTCTCCGAAGTGGGTTGAACCAAAAGTCCTAGTGAAATCGTTCATTAAAAATTCCCAAAGAAATTTTAAGCAGAATCTTTAGAAGCGCCTAAAAAATAAGATTGTGTAGAGCCAATTTCATTTAATATACAAATTATTACTTTTCTTGCTATTTTTATATATTTTTTAAGTATACTTATCTGTAACATAATCTTATAATCTTAAAGGGATTAAAATGTTCGATAGAATGCTGATAATAAATATAGGGCTTTAACTTATGATTTTGATGTATTCGGAACAACTGTAAAAAGGACAGTAAACTTATAACTGATTGATGCTTTATCTACGATTAAATTTACACCCACTCAAACGAACGGAATTTCTCGGTTATAAATGGTTTTATAAAAAACGTACTTCAATAGCTACCAAAACATTTAATTCAATTGAACATTTCTCATCTTGAGAAATTAGCTATGCCTAAATATTTGGCTTCATTGACATGTTTATTAAATGGGAACGACACACTTTTATTGTGATTAGTCATACATTCGAATATCGACACAGCACCCACGTCAAATTCGTCTCAGTCATTGCGATTTCCTTTGAAGAGATCTATAAACTATTTTCTGAATCGAATGTAAGACGGTTTCTAGATCAGATTAATCTTACAGCAATAGTTAGAAATTTCGTTCGCTTCAATAAACAGGGTCATTAAATACACATACGCGTCGATAAATTTAATGTAAACTCAATAAATTTTTATTGCCATGATTTAAGAAATATTTTATTTTTTTATAGGGTCCACGAAGTTAACGGTCACAGATTCGTGGCCAAGTTCTTCAGACAGCCCACGTTCTGCGCCTTTTGCAAGGAATTCCTCTGGGGTTTCGGAAAGCAGGGGTATCAGTGTGTTAGTGAGTGCAATTAAAGTTTTTGAGATTAATTACACTCTGTGTTTATCTCGCAGAGGGCGCAATATTTATAAACACACATTTTTTTATTTGTGTTTTCAGCATGCCAAACAGCTGTCCACAAGAAGTGTCACGGCAAACTTCTTGGATCATGTCCACAATCGTGCTTCAATTCCGAAAGTACTATAGTGAGTATTGGCTAGCTGAAAAATTAAGTTTTTTAATGGTATTTGTCTATAAAAATAAAGATACTTGTATGCTTATTTGAGAAGAAACGGGATTTTGACCCCTACACAATTTAGTTATTGATGTAGTATTTATGCATGTATCTAAAAAACATATTATTAAACGTAATGTTTAAACAAGACTAGAATTATATAGCTTTTACTTCATAAATAAAAATAGTTGTAAATACCAAATAGTAAATATAGAAATAATATTTTATATAATTATTAGCTTAACACAGCTTTATTTTTATCATAATTATTTGTAAAATGATTACAAAAATTAAATTTATTTATAGCAATATAGTTTACAAAATATTGATGCTTATTTTTTTAGTGTTAAATATTAAACTTTTTATTAACCTATATACATCAGTGATAGGAACTTATATTATTTATTATATTATTGGGACACTTAGTATCAAAGTTTATTTTAATTGTAATAGTGAGATATGTAGTATTGAAATATATACGAAATATATTTTAAAGTATTTTTTTTTAATTTCGTTTACCTTTAAAGGTAAACGTTATCTTACGACTGTTTTAAAATGACAAGTGATATGAAAAATATATATACGAGTATTTACCCTCACCGTTTAAATAATGAAAGCTACATAAAGCTAAAACTAAACAAAGCTAAAGATAAAGATTAAAAACCATAATTAATGAAATTGTATTTACGTATATGCTATATAAAACATCTTATTACTTAATATTAATCAAAGTATCAAAGTTGACTAAAGTAAAATAAAAAATTTTATTTTTGTGTTGATTTCATATTTTTTTAACTGTATATTCTAAATAAATAGTAATAAAAATATATTATATATATGTTTAGTTGAAATTTGTTTCATGTAAAAATTAGCTATTAAGCTAAATAAATTATTAAAATAAAAATAACAAATATTCTAATAGTAATCTAAGTATCAAAATTGATTATAGTAAAACATCTAGCTATTTTAATTACAATGGAAAATTTTAGTTTTGTGTTGATATCATAGTTTTATAAACTGTATATTCTAAATAAATAGCGACACAAATATTCTTGAAATATTCCTATTACTATTATTAGATATGTGTCTATTTTTATAGAAATAATTGATTAAAATATATATAAAACTATTTTTTGAAGCTATTGAGAATATATATTTGTTTATTTTTTTGTTCAGTATCTTCGGGAAAGGTTCAAGATTGATCTTCCTCATCGTTTCAGACCACATTCCTTTGTATCGCCGACGTTTTGCGACCATTGCGGTTCATTGCTGTATGGACTATTCAAACAAGGTCTTAAGTGTGAAGGTATGTATTTATTATCATATTTACTAAAAAAAAATACTGAAAATCTTAATATAAAGGTCTCATTCTTTCAAATCTCGCATATTGTTTTATAAACATATCAAAGACTCGAACCATTTTACAGTAGACATTGTATCTACTAATCTTCGTTTCCTTCACTAAAAATAATTTATAATATAATAGTTAATAATACATAAAATGAATATATTCAATGTATAAGTATCAGTTTTATATTATTTTAAAATAATTTGAATGCTAAATTTATTATTTTAATATTTGATACCACTGATTTTTATATAATAAATTCACCTTAACATATTCTAAAGCTATTTTTTGTACAAATCGCTCGTGGACTTATAGTGGTCACATTGGCGGTCATTATTTGTCATTCGACAAGTGACGAATGTGTGACAGGTCATTATTTTTAGCCCACACTGTGCTCGTTTGCGTCTAGACTTTTCTTAGCATTGATTTCAGTGTCCAAATGTTGACAGGTATAATTCGATCGAATAATACTGACGGATAACTTCCGCTGAGTCATATTGTTCAGCCAATATATTTTTTATTTTTTAGAAAATGCATTTTCAGAGCCACTTATAAGTGCGCTACGTATTTTAAATAAATTGTAAGTTATATTCATTAAGTACTTGTGTTAGATTCTGATATATATAAATTAGTGAGGTGATTAGAATGGCAATGTTATATATACGAGTTTTTTGTAATTCAATATATAACATCCTTTTACATACAGTACATCTCTAAATACTTTCAGAAAGCACAACTTAAATTAGTAATAATAATATTATATTAAAACTTTAGCATTTGTCATACTATAGTATTTAATGCATTAACATTTGTCAAAGATGAATCATCGTTTAAATGATCATTAGACATGTTTATGTATTAAATCACATGACTTACTTATTTTGGCTTAGTTTAATTAATAACAATATTAATTCACCTTGCAGGTGAGTTGACGTTTTGTCTGCATTTAGCCAATGTCTATATTGAACGATGATTAAAGCTCCCTATTTTTTAAGCTTATAAATATTAACATAAACTTTTCAACGAGTTTTAAAGATGTATATATATATATATAAACTTAAAGTACATAATATAAGACATAAATAAAACAAAACATCTTCCCACTCGATTGTAATTCCTTTGCGAAAATTCGCGATGACATGAAATAGAGTGTTAATTTAGACGCAATAAACAACAAGAAGATCAGACTCTAATCTTGTTGTATAAATATAATATATTTAAATCAGGTACAGACGATAAATAGTTATTAAGGCTTATTTTAAATGCACAATTCGGTAATTGAAAAGTTAAGTGTTTCTCGGATATTTTTATAATCTCAACAGTAGCTAGAAATAGGCGATAGACGTTTTATTATATATTTTACTTGATTGTCAACAGATAGTGTTAATATTATAATGAGTAAAGATTCTGATCAAAAAATCTTGGCATGTTATGAATAAATTTTGACACAGTAGCGTCCAAATCATAAAGAATTTAAGTTATTTTTATCATTATTTTATGGTTATGTTTTCAAGTGGTTATCTAGTCAATTGGCTTTCGACTTTCATAGTGAAAATGTTCACAAAAATATAAAGACGAATCGTTTACCATTTAGTTTAAGTAACTAATATTAGGTGTGGCTGATAAAAGGGGATGGATGCAATCGTACACCTGCCAAAAACCGTTATTAACCTAATAAATTTGTTGAACACCCATAAAATAAGCCACACAATGTTGTGGATAGAAGAAGAGTGATGTTCTCGGATGAGAGCAAAACAAATGTATACAAGTATTGTGTTTTGAGGCCAAAGAGGTGTGACTTTTCAGCCGAAAAAACGGAAAAGCTGGTTTAAGTTTATTTTAATAGGTCCAATTTGCCACAGTACAGAATTATATAAATAGTTTTAAATCATGAATGCGTATTTTGGAAGTCAGAAAATCTTCGCTGGCGACCTTCTTTGTCCTCCTTGAACAAAACTTTCCTAAATTACCTTTTTTGAGCTACCGTGGCAGTTTCTCCTCTTTTGTCTGAGATGAACTTTAAACATTTTTTTTTAAATAACAATTTGCTCTTCCTTGACCTCCACGAAGAAAAAATTCTGAAATGGTCTTTTTATTTTTAGTGTCCTCTTTTGATATTTGCAAAATCTAGTCACCTTATTTTTACGCACAAATGGTCCGTGAAATATTATCAATTGTTTAGCACCGAACTTTCTCTTATATCAATAAACCTTTTGTCGAAGCGAGTTGCTATTTTCTTTTCATATTAGAAATGGTTGACTTGATTCAACTGGTTGGAACACCCACACTACGATTGTCGTCAAGTTGGCGAAAGATACAGCGAGAAATATTTCCAGGCTGTGCGAAATCAAGAGAGAGCCAAGTAATAAAAGGATGCTTTGTATATTTTTAAATTAAAGGTATTTACTTAATTGATGAAACAGTGAAGGCGATGAATTATAAAACTGTCATGATTTTATTTTTTATTATCAAATATGGATGCATCTTCCCTCCCCCTCCCTCTCTCTCAGGTCTGCCTTTCTACCTCCGCCCATCTGCCCCTCTGTGTCGCATATTTCATATTGCTGATTCGAGACAGCTTTGGCGAATCACAAATGAGGATGTTGGTGTGCCAATTGCATCGCTTATTGAACACATTCACGAAATATGTTTACGCATTGAAAGTGAAACTGTCAGGTGGCCACTTTTGGCGAGATTTAACAAATGGGTGAGAGTAATAATAGTTATTTTTCGCAGGGTATAACGTATTATCTATCTCGCATCCGTATTACACAAAAGTGATTAACGCCTCAGGATGGTCGCGCTAATAAATGATCTGTGAAATATTAACAGAGATCTCTCTTCCATTGTTAGGTCTTACTTTTAAAGCAATTTAGTATTTATTTTATTTTATTATTTAAATTTACAAAGGCTAAATATTAGAATTCTTAGATACTTGACAATAATAATAGTTACATATTGAGCTTTTAACAGTAACAGTTGCATATATTATATTTTTGCTATCTCAATGGATCTATACGCTGTAAAATTATATTTTTAAATTTAAATTAAACAATCACCGCACAATAAATTCACGATAAAATATTTATTTTTAGTTAACTACCGAGAATCATTATACGATGACGGATTAATTGTTTTCCTTTCTCAAAGCTACGAAAGTGCGAAAATCGCATTTCCACAGCATCGTTTAGTTTCTGAAAAGTCTCATTTATTTTCAGAATTATGCGCAAATGAGTTTTGAGTATATTTTTATTTGTGTTTGAGAAAAAATAATTTTTCAAGTACATATAATACGTACTTCCCGCTTCCTTTGTCAGATTGTATCCTTCAAAGGTGTGATGTTATCATCGAAGAACGCGACAACAGGCCCCATTAACCCAATTGGCAGACAGACGATCAGTGATAATCCGAAATAGCAATTTTGATAGCATTTCGAGTTGGCAATGACCGATCACCGAGGTTGACAGATGACGAGGGTTTCGAGAGGAAAAGCCGAACGAGACGTCTCGGGTTTTTTTGAAAGTACCACAAATGTAATCTACAATTTAACATGAAAATTTATAGTAGGTTTATCTGACTCAATATTTATTTTAAAATTGCTTAAATGCAGTTTTAAATATGTCTAATTAATAAAAATCATTGATGTATGTATGTGACATATAATATCAATATCAAAATTCTTACCTTATTATACAATTTAAAAGAGATGTTTAAAAGTTAAATTTATATCATTTTAGATTTAAATTTAATTATTAACGACCTATACATTGTTTTTTTACTTAAAATTAAGTGAATATGGCATGTTTGACATGGATTCTAGACGTATATACATCTCTAAACATTATTCTTCTTCTGATCTAAATAATTATAATAATATTCCTGAAACAACATATTATTTATTCACAAATAAATACATTATATTTAGAGCACAAATTGGCTTCTAATCTGCATTTAATGCACCTCACACCACCTGCGATTTATTCATAACATAAATCACCTGTTGTGTATGATACATGATAATTTAGATTTGTCTAAACATAGCTAATACGATTCGTCGAAATTATGTTAATGATGTTGGCATTAACGGTTGCTTATATATTTTTAAAAATAAATATAAAGTAATTTACTTCATTAAACATCCTGTTCATAAACAACTTATAAGCTATGAAGCCGATTTGTAAATAAATAAAAATATGCAGTATGTTAAGGTTAAAAAATACATTTACATAATTTAATTCACACTACCATTAAATATATATTTAATATCATAATATAATGTACACAAGTAAATATATCGATGGTTTTACAAAACTTTTTTTGGCCAGGTGACAATTTTTCCTCTCGACCCGGTGAATCCGTCATGTATAAAAACAAGACGCTAAGATCGTTTTGTTAAATGTTATTTTTAATTATGTTTAACATAATTGATGGAGAGTCAGTCCGGTTTTAGGTCTGACCTGTAGAACGTAGAAAATGTTACATAATTTTCGCATAATGCGGCATCATTGTGAGCTATTTCAGTAAAAGCTTATTTATAAAAACCTTGAAAAGATATTTTAGGATATTTTGACACTTTCTAAAATAAAGGATGATGCACGAACATTGCCACTATAAATATGTATATATTTATTATATTAATTTAGACTTAAATTTGGACTTTACGCAATTATTAGATTTATACAAATCTTACTTACAATAATCTCATAAATAAAAGTCTAAATAATAGTCTTATTTATTTCATTAATTTTTCGTTGCAAAATTACAAGTATTGATGCATTACAACAGGTTAAACACAATCAACAACTACTAAGTAACTCGTAAGACACCAGATTTAAATCAATATTTTTATTATTTTATTAATTATAAATTATTATTGCAGTTTACAATTAATAGGTTTAACTGTGCATGACCTAGCTCGATTTTTTTATTTACCACGATATTCTTCCGCTAGATTATGATAATTTAAGGACATAATCTGTGATGATTGATCGACCGGAACTTTAAATATTTAATAATCGCTAATTCTAGTTTCTTAGACACGGTAGAAATTAAAATAACACTATGGCCCATATCGGTCTTGTACATGTGTCTTTCAGGTCACTGACTTTTACCACTAGTCAATAGTAAATCAGCTTAAAGCTGCACACAAAATATCTATAGCACATTTAAATTATGATATATGTATGTACATATAAACAAACATATATAAACATGAGATTCTTTAGCGGACGGATTGGGCCATTTCGGTAATAGTTTATTAAATTTAAATAATAGTGACATGGTTATTGCATGTTATGAATGCTCGGCGGACGAGGCCCCGCCGGCTGTTGCACTCTCCGCCATGATCACCAGAGAATGCTTCCCTCATTGCCAATACGTCAATGTTCAGAGAGTGCTGCAAAGTTTGTGCCCAAATAATTCGGTAACTTAGCAATTTATAATTGTGAAATTTAACTAGTAAGAGAAACAGAGACCGTAGCATTGCCGAATGTGTGGATGTTGTTTTTGATGTTGGATGTTGACAGTATCAGTATCTCGTAGAAATGTTTAGTTACAAAATTGTTGATTCTATGATAAACTATTTATAGATATTTACAAGTAAAATATACATTTTCTCTAAGATACAAATAGCTGTTCAAATTATAAGGAATATGTATTAGTACTGAAATTCCATAATATCAATTTATAACATTATACGCTACGAACTAATGTGTATTTTAAAACTTTAATTGTGCATTGAATATCGCATGACAAATATATTTTATTTAAGAAAAAAATCTTTAAATTCGTTGGAATTTTAAAGACATTTGAAGTCCATCTTCACAACGAATCTATACCATCTTCATAAGACAATAATCTTTATACAACATTTTATTATTTTTATTCATCATTAAACAATAAAAAGTCTTTATGAACTTCTGCGGTGTTTATGTAATTTATAAATAGAGAAACAGCAGTGGACCAAAATATGATCCTTGCGACATGTTAAGTACTATTTTGAGTATTGCGAATTAAAAGCAACAAATTGCTCATGATTATTCAATTAACTAAGAAAATAACTTGTTATGTCATTCAAAAACCTTGTTGATTAAAATTTAGTGGTTTGATTTATCAAAAGCCTTTGCGAAACTTATATTTATTACATATATTTAAGTATTAATTTTAAGAGATTTTTTGTCAATGAAACGCTTAGATATAAATTCGTGTTGTCAATGAAAAAATGTTTACAGAGATTGTAGTAATTTATACCTCGCTGACAATAAATCTATGTCCGTAAATTTATCATTTATAAACGTCTTATCCCGTTTTTGTGAATTATATATTTGAGATTACAAAATTTCAAGACTGACGCACACTGAATTTTTATCTTATGATATCAAAGAGACGTTTTTGGATTGTATAATTTGTTGGTACATTTGACTTTTACTTTTAAATCTTTTTAATGTTTAAGTTTTTTAATATTTTACCTAGCTATCCTAAATTCAAGATGGCTTACAAATTCTTTATAAACCATCTCATATTTTTAATTTGTCTTTAGATTCACTTTAGCTCACTTAAGTTGCAGAAATCAATTCAAAGAGCTTAAAGATGCCGGAATTCCTCTTTTAAACATTCTGCCAGACCTAACCTTAATTCATTTGCAATATTGACAACTAAATGCGTGACATTTCACAGTTGCAGTCTGAAATAAAAGCTCCATTCAGAGGAATGGCCC
Source organism: Plectrocnemia conspersa (assembly GCF_051122295.1). Classification (NCBI taxonomy): domain Eukaryota; kingdom Metazoa; phylum Arthropoda; class Insecta; order Trichoptera; family Polycentropodidae; genus Plectrocnemia; species Plectrocnemia conspersa. The sequence continues at coordinate 17,162,260 of NW_028277176.1, forward strand.
AATGAGTCTCACAAGGCAGCATTCTATACACTCATATTTTATTAGAATGACTGGATTCTATATTTAAATAAAAACTTTCAAAGAAAATTATAAAATAGGTATTTTATTTAATTTTTGTCAAGCTCACTTCTTCCACTTACATAAGCATCCTCATTATCTTTTTTTATTTTCTTAAACATTTTTTACGTATCAGAATTTGTATCAACAAGTTAAAATTTAAATATAGCAATATTACTTTACATATTCCTAAAAAAATCAAATTAATTGGAATGCTATTCAGAGACGCACAAAATCCCGGTTTCTTCAAAGATTTATATCGCATCTTTCCCTAATTTAATTTCCTTCTCGTCTTCGTTGCTATAAATTTAGTAAAATTCACACGTCCAATCCTGTAGTGCGAAAATTTATTGCTTCTTTTTCTAAAGCGCTGTAAAAATTTTAGCGAGGACAAAGTAGATTTTTCGTTTGCCATTATTCTCTGTGCAAATTCGCAAATGTCACAATTAAGCTTGAGGTCACCAAGCAGGAAGTATTGACGAATTAATCGCCGGTAAAAACCATATGCTTACTTTATGATTCCACCAGAAGAAATAGTACTATCTAACATTCCATACCGGATTTAAACCAACGCTAGACAGGCGGCCAACGTAAACAACGGTGACAAATTCGCATGTGGGTTTTTGCTTATACTGCATATAAAAAAAAACTACGAACTTTTCTTATAAGAGTATCGTACTACAAACTATAAGTTTTTTTTTATAGATCGGTTTTAATCGATGTTTTAAATAAAAGTAGTTAAATGAATTTAATTTATTACTTATTTTTTATCAGATTTTATTTATCCACAAATATACATAGCTAGATAGATCTTTCGTCCTGTAGTCGCGTGGGTAGAAAGACAGACGAAATCTTGTATAAATAGATCTGACCAAAGTGATATACGTAAATACAAACCTCAGAGTGTTAAGCTGCACGCTCGTCACTAAATCATCGCTTTAATGATTGATAACGTTTGATATGCATAATTATCAAACGCATTAATCATTTTTTAACCACTTAATAATCTTTTTTATATACTAAGTTTTTCGAGATTGGTCTCCAAATTAATTAACGTGGCAAATTTAACGACAAATCCAAGTTGATCTCTGTAATCTCGCGTGCGGTGCCAATCGATGTATTTTCTTATAAATTACCTTTTTTATTGCCGACTTAATATATAAAATGTTGAGATCGGTATAAAAGTATCGCAATGTAAATATTTACTTTTATTTATGTATCTTATCAATTTAATTACTTAATAAAAGTACACATAAGCTTAATCTTATAATTCATATTAAAAATAATATGTATTTATCGTGTTAAAATTCGATCAAACCACACATATTAGAACCTGATTCTATAACACTAGTTAAAATTTGTTCATGTAAGAGGGAAGAAAACTTTTATACGATACAAAAAAAATCTTGGCAGGATATATATTTATTTTAGAGTCTGGAGTTTATAAGTTGAATAGATAACAGTTATTAATCTTACTGGTGTGTAATAAATTTTAAAAAATGGATATGACTTATTTTAGAGCAGCAGGAATTACAATTGCAAAGCATATTTTTTTCCCCAGTTAAATCTATTTAATAGTTCAAAGAAACAAATAGTTTTTAATGCTAATAAAGAAGCAATAATTCTTTAGGACTTTAATCCAATTGAAGTCACATTCATTAGTTAATCGAAAAATTTGGCTGACATATTCCTAATTATCGAATTTGCGATTTCACTCGAAAGATAAATTTTAGCAATATATTTCTTCATTCTATGCCTTAAAACAACATAATCAGTGTCTATCTGAGTATGTTTTTATATATTATATGTGATAATGCAACAAAAAGAAGTGATTTTTTGGAAATTCATGTTGTTATTGAGTTTTATTTTCGTTCCAGCGAGTCTACAAAAATCCTGGGGTACATTTTTACTAAATTTTTTTCAAAAATAAATTTATAATATAAAAAAAATAGAATAATTGCAAATGACCAGCAATTTATTAGCAATCGGAACGTATGCGAAATTTTGTAGATTTTAATTTATTAAATAATATACTTTTATGTATGAACTGGAGATCTGCTCTCGGCCTTCTGTAAGTTGCTATATTGTGCATTTGATCGTACTTTACATGTGTTACATATCCTAAATGGTTTTCTGCTGAGATAATTTTATTGCTAAAAAAGCACACTTTCCATAAGTTATGGAATAGATCGGGATATCCGTCTGCTTTCGAGGAATTTCGATCATTAAGAGCGTGTATTAAATGTTTGACGATTTCCTGTCATCGCATTTATTAGTAAAGCTGCCAAAAACAAATTAATAATGATCCCAGAACATTCTGGAAATGCATTAACACTAAACGCGCTGCTCAGTCGACGCCGAAAGTGATGAACTTCAATTAACAAACGTGTTGTTTTAGAGGAATCTTTTTCAGCTTTCACTCAATCACTTTTTTATTCTTGTACTTGATCTTCAGTACTGACAATCAAAATAAGCGCTCATACCTTAAGAAGTTATTCATACCTTAAGAAGTTCATTTTGAAGCGTTGCAAAGTCAGTCACGCTGCTCCTCTAAAACGTATTTTTGATCTAATTTTTAATTCGAAATAATTATCCATAGATCACTTTCGGCAAGTTTTGTTGAACCAACAGCATGGGTTTCGTCTTGCCCGTTCCTTTTGTTTTTCATCAAGACGGTGGCAAAATCTGTCAGTGTATAAATTCTATTTAACGTCGTATATATGGATTTTGAAAAGGCCTTCGACAAAGTTTGTCATCGGTTATTGGTAAAACAATAATCGGACCTCGGTTGCTTGATTTGTAGCCTATGGTGGGCTGACTGGCCGATTTTTTCTGTTGACAATCAAATTATTCTCGTGGAACTCCAGTTTTGGATTCCAGAACGTCTTCGAGAATTACGATCGCGTGATCGCGTCTGTCGCCATCCAGCTCCGTAATATGCTATTATTACACATTAATGATGATATACAACGAGCTGGTCCAATTTTTTTTGTCTATTATTTTTAATCTTATATAAATGTATTATATTGTTTGTACTATAATAATACTATGTATTGTTTTTTTACCATTGTACTCATTAAAGTAACTTGTTTGGTCACGATGGTTTTAATTTAATTTAAATAAATAAATAAATAAGCTCTTAAGTAACACTATTTACATTAACAAATGTAAAGAGTATTAATCAATGTTTATTTGAAACATTAATTAATGGTTCTCAACAATAATGATTTTTAAGTATTTTTTTACATAGTGGTAAAATGCCAATTTTTTGCACTATGTAAATTTATTTTTGACTTCAATATACAATACTGCCATTCACGTTAAGAGAAAAGTTGACGATTTAATAAATGTTTTTATGTACTAAGCTTCCACCGACAGCCAAAATATTTTTTTAATGTATTTTTTAGCTTACTTAAATAAAATAAACGCTGGTCCTTGAGAGCCGGCAAAGTTAAAAATGTTTTACATAAATATTTATAGATACATATCAGTATTATTAATATTAATAGTGCTTTAAAAAATAAATAAAATAACTTTGGTTTATGGTGGTTCATATCTTCCGCGTGTAGTTAGTGATGGGATGTAGTAAATCACTGGTCCAATGTTGCTGCGGTCACGCGCCTCCTGTGACGTTGCTGCCAGATATATTTATCTCTGGTTATTTACACTCTATTGTATTTGGCTCCCGTGGGAATAGTCGGCGAGTTCGAACACTCTTAATTTTTGATTATAAGGTTTAAGGTTAATCGTTAATTTGTTTGCCCTCGTAAATATATCAAGTGTTTCTACTTATCGATGTGAAAAAAATAACAATCATTAAAAAAATTATATTTTTACTAACATGCTAGTTGGCACGACTTATCTTTTTATATATATTTTATATTTTTATTACATTTAAGACATAAATAAATATTATTTCATATTTTTTCATCATGCTTATCAGCATTATATAGAAAAAAGCAAACTGATTTATTATAAATATAATAGAACAAACTTTTAATTTTAAACATGGAAAGAGTTTTCTTATTCAGTTAGTTAAATGTCAAAAATTACATTAAAATCAGCTATCAAATGTTTTGAGTTCAATAACCTATGCTAAATATGTAAAAAGAGCTTAACACGTATAAGCCAGAATTTATCACAAATCGTTAGAAATGGAAGAAATAATTTATTTATATATATGTATTATGTATATACGTATATATATAAATAAATCGGTATTATAATTCTCGGAGTGTATCATTTTTATGTATTAAAACTCGCAAATTAAATAGACGTAATTAAAATATTTATTGAGCTACCTGAAAAGAATAGTTTCAAAAACAAGCAATATTTGCCATTTTTATTGTTAAAGTAGATGAAACTAATATACAAAGAAATAGCTAGATTATGCCAATGAGGAATTTAAAACTGTTTAATAAATCACGTCGGTTGTGAAGCCACTTTTTACGTTTCATTTTACCGTATCTTTACCTTACTGATAAATAAATCCCATTTCATGTGTCAGAATTTTCCTTAAGAAATAAATTATTCTCACGTAAGCTCAAAAAATATTACCATAATAAACTATTTTTGACAGAGACATTTGACATTTGTATTAATTTAAAAGAGGCAAAAGTCAATGCCAATAATTGAAAAAGTCCACAGTTGCATAATACATGAGTAATTTCTGTAATTTCGGAAATTACATTATGTTTTTTTTTTCATTGTTTTGTCTATAAGTTATTTTTTGTTTTAGCCATGACTGTTATAACATAAATATAATATTAAATTCATATAACATAAAGGAGCACAATAATGCAGTGGTACATAGAAGAAAAAAATGACATGTGTTGTTGTAATACAGAAAGATTTAAGTATTTTTTTACTCGTACACAACTGCGTTATTGAAGTTAGTTGGTGTTACCTATTTTGAGAAATAAAAATGATTAATTATTATAATTTAAACATGAAATAATACTGTACGAATAGAAACGATTAGGTAAAACGGGCTTTTCAGAATTAAGTATCTAGTTGTAATGCATTGGGCTAACACCTGTCATGTTACAAAAATAAATTTACAAAAAATTAATGATTGTGATTTGCAAATTTTTACTCTAATATTGCTAAAAAAAATATTTAATACAAGGGTAATATTTTTCATGTAGTCTTCGTGTACTTTTGGCGACGAAGCTGCTGCATCACTCTTGCTATGTTTTATTATTGCAGTCTTTCCACTATTAGCAACATTAAATTCAGTCTAACAAATTGTAAATTTTATCACAATATAATCGTTTTTGTTGGCTTGAATTTAAAATGGAAACTCTTTGAAAATTATTTTTCCGTTCTTTGTTGCCAGAAAATAAAAAATGTAAATATACGTTCCATAAGTAATATTAACTTCAATAATCTCTTAGTTAAAGTAATATACCTTGAACGTTATCATTAATTATCACAAATAGAATAAATACATAAATGTACTGTAATTCATGTTTCATTTACAGATTTTTAAATTATTTATATACAAGTACAACAATTAATTAAGCAAAAAGTTATTTTAAAACTGTGTTTAAGAATTTGAAAAAAGCTCAGACGAAAATAGGCATATTTAAGATGCGACTAAAATTTTTAAGCAAGTTTTACCTCGCAGTTTTTTATGTAAAAAATAGTGGACTATGATGATATTTATATACTTAACTTTGATTAAAAAAAATTTTTGATGATATAAAATTAAACTTTTAAGACGTAAAATCAAAATAATAATATTAATATAACGAGCTTATTGCGCCTCTATCATTACGGATACCTTAATTTAATTTCTTTATTAATGGTCTCAAATTAATTAGTATATTTTTATGTATTTTAAGTATATGTATTTATGCCAGAAAATAATACATAAATCAATTAAATAAAATATGGTGAAATAGCGTTCAGTCATTTGAGGGTTACGCTTCCAATACGCGCGCCCGATTATTAAGTGCAGGTGTCAAATCATTACGGAAAATCGTCACTTCTAGGAATACATCCCGCTAGCAAAAGCAAATCTAGGAGCGGGAGACAATCGGACTAGGAAGGGGTCATGGATATCTGGTGGGGACAGGTGCCCGCGGCAAAAGCCAAGCCTCAGTGCTCCGCCAAACGTCGCGACGCCCGTTACCCACGATGAGATAACTCAGCTCAAAATTAGCATCCAGATTGTAGTTTTGACATTAGCGTATCCCGCCGTGAATGTGTGCTACCTAACGCGCCCATAGTGGAAGAGCGCAGTGATGCCTTTATTCTCGGATCTGTCTAGTTTGAGCTTGTATTATGGAGGATCCTTGGGCAACAATAACTCCTACGGCACCTCCGGTTCCTACAGCAGCCCCTTTCTCAGCATCGGAGGAAATTACAGCAACCACTCGTCTATATCCAGTTATTCGAGACCTCTTCTATCTTCATACAGTGGAGTGCGAAGCACCTACGTCTCCACAAGACCTTACACACCCCTTCTTTCGACCATTAGTGAAGGCGCTGCAGCTAGAAGAGCAGTCGGAACCAGTTCCGTTTTATCCAGATTGAGTCCCGAAGTGCAATCTCGCATGAGCCCCAAGTACAAGGTCAGAAAACCGATCACGATCAACACCGCCGATATTGACGTTTCGCATAATAAATATAGCAAGATCGGAGCTAGGACAGGTATCAGTGCCAATGTCGTAGAAGACACCTCTAAACAAGATGTGAACGGTTTGGAGCGCGGACGCAACTCGATTCATCGCGGCCGATCCGTCGTGCGTCTTCATACCATCAGGCGAAAGGACAAAAATTCACCGAAAGAGGATCAAGCCACAGATGGCAATAAGAAAAATGAAATGTCACCGCCGCTAGAAGCAGACATGCTCTCTCCACTAGGCAGCCCGACAAAACACAGCCCCAAATCCAAATGGCGCGAAACTTTAGAAGAAGACCTCGTGTACAAAGACAAGAGAGCCAAGAAAACGCCAGGAGAAAAACTAAAAGAAAAATTTCTCATCCCGGAAACTAAAGAAGAAACGGCCTTAGCAGAAAAAATCCTTAGAGAAAAGAAACGCAGTGAAAATATATCCACATATTCAGATAACATGGCAACACCCACTGCCATCAAACGACACAATTCTTCAAAACGCCACAGTTTAAGAAAAGTGCCAAACTTTGACAATTCTAACAATCTAACAGACGAACAAAGCGATCAATCTAATAAGTTGCAAAGAAGAACGTCAAAGCGCATGTCACTGTGTTCCGGGCAAGCGATGGACAAAGAAAAGGCTAGACTCAGGAGGCTATCTCAAGAAATGCTAGAAGAACAAGCGCAAATCTTCGACGCCTTAATCCGCGGTGAAAATCTCAGCAACACTCGATTAGATCTTTCAAAAGTTGGTCTAACCGAAGCTGAGATCGCCAACGTCTCAAAACTCAACAGAATAGGTTCAAAGCGTAAGAAAAAAATGAGCTTGGAAGAGCCGAGATCGACAGACGTCAGCGATGACATCATAAATAACATCGACCGAGCCAGATCTCCCGTTGGCAAAGCGCAATCGAAGATTAAAAAATCGTCATCGGGCGGTAAAATCACACAATTAAACTCAATAACGGAATATACAAAAGAACCGACGCCGAATCTTAAGGCAATCGAAGAAATTCCACCGCCAATGACTAAAGAACATTCCACGCCACAGTCGCCAAAATCTAAAACAAACATATCATCAACTGTCGAAGTCATCAATACCAGTGTGCCGTTGAAAGCCAAAGTAGACGACATCGTCGTTGAAAAAGTTACTAAGCCGAAGACTAATCTTCTTACGAATATCAAGTATGATATAGTTGTAGAAGAAAAAGTAATAGCTGCCAAGAAAGATAAAATCTCGCCAGATAAGAGCAAAAAGATGGAGCCAGAACTTAAAAGCAATTTGAAAATCATCAAAAAATCCAAGTCTAAAGATGAAGAATCCGAAGATGGCGGGGGCTTTTGGGATAAGATTGGAAAAAGAGAAACTGTATATTATAAGGAGAGGCGAAATAGACTAACAGAGGAAAGACAAAAGCAATTGAAGGCATTTTACGAAGAAGAAGAAGCGGCGGCGGCGGCTAAAGAAAAATTGATAAACGAAAGTAAAGAGGTACAAAATGACATGTCGACGTTTATGCCAAACAAATTAACAAAATCGACGTCGAAGTTGGCTTTTGATGTTTCTGAAATCAAAGAAGAGATATGTGATAGTAGGATAGGTGAACATAAAGACGATGCGTCCAAAGATCAAGTAAACAGCTCGGAACTGTTGCACAAATTAGGAGTAACGAAAATAGATAAAGTAGAAGATAATACAAAAGATGTTAACAATAATTATGCCAGCGCTTCATCTGACGTTTTAATTACACGCAATCTTAAGTCTGAGGAATGTGTTGAAGCAATTAAAGAACCGAATGTTTTTAAGATCGATGATATTAAAAAACCTGTGATAGTAGAGAGAGATAAAGAGACCAATGAGAAAAAAGAAGTTCCTCTGCAAAAATTTGAAGCAAAGATTGAACCAACTTTGGAAAAAGTCGAAGTTAAAAATAAACTAGAAACAAAACATAGTGATAAAGAGACGATAACTTTAAACAAGGATATTAAATCGGAACTGATTTTAAATGTTATAAAAGAAGTTCAAAGCGATACAGAAATAGTGAACGTAGTCAAGGAAGTTAAAAAGGATGTAGTCTTAGATGACATAAAAAGGATTGAATCACCAAAAATACAAACAAAGCCAGCGATTAAAAAAGATGAAAGTAAAGCTACTCCAGAAAAAGATGTTTTAAAAAAAGGAGTTGCTAAGGATGATATAAATAAGATTGAATCTCAAAAAGTGCAAGCAAAAGCAATTATTAAAAAAGATGAAAGTAAAGCTACTCCTGAAAAAGATGTTGTCAAAAAAGACGACGTTAAAAAAGTTGAATTACAAAAAGTGCTACCGAAACAAGTTATTAAAAAAGATGAAGGTAAAGCTACTCCTGAAAAGGACATCAAAAAAGACGACGTTAAAAAAGTTGAATTACCAAAAGTCTTACCGAAACAAGTTATAAAAAAAGATGATGGGAAAGCTACTCCTGAAAAAGATGTAAAAAAAGACGATAGTAAGAAAGTTGAACTGCCAAAAGTACCACCAAATATCAAGAAAGATAAAAGTAAAGATACACCTGAAAAAGATGACGTAAAGAAAGTTGAACTACCAAAAGTATTACCAAATATTAAGAAAGATAAAAGTAAAGATACTCCTGAAAAAGATGACGTTAAGAAAGTTGAACTACCAAAAGTAGCACCAAATATTAAGAAAGATAAAAGTAAAGATACTCCTGAAAAAGATGTCAAAAAAGACGACGTTAAGAAAGTTGAACTTCCAAAAGTACCACCAAAATCAGATATTAAGAAAGATAAAAGTAAAGATACTCCTGAAAAAGATAACGTTAAAAAAGTTGAAATGCAAATAAAAACAAAACCGATTATCAATAAATCTCCTGACAAGGAACAATCAAAAGAAGATGATAAAAAAGTCCAACTTAAGCCCGAGGTGAAAGAGACAAGTCCAAAAATAACTAAAGTTGGCAAAGCTAAAGAAGTCGCTATTGAAGACATAAATATTGTTGTTGCGGAAATTAAAGGGAAAGCTGCCGTTGAAGAAGATAATAAGAAGATAATAGATAACGTCGAAAAAGTTACAGAAGAAATTAAAGTTGAGATTGTAAATAAAGAAGAAGTTCCTCCGGTGGTGGTTAAAATAACGGAAGAAATAAAAGTAGTCGCTGAGCCTGTGGATCAAAAAACCGATGAAGAAAAGGAAGAGGAGAAAGATACAATTAAACCAATTGTGCCTATAGTTCCAATCGTTTTACCGAAGAAGAAAATTCCACTGAAAGATGAACCAGCGTCGCGACCTTTGATTGCAACGCCTAGACCGTTGCAGAAAAGAGCTCCTCAACGACCCGTCGAATCGAGTAGTTCGTCAGAAGAAAGCAGTGAGGAAGAATCTTCTAGTGAAGAGGAAGAAGAAGAGGAAACTGAAGCTTCCTCGGAAGAGAACGAGGAAGAATACTACGAATGCGAAGTGAAAAAAACTAGTGAAAAAGATGTAAGGACATCTACCAGTTCTAACGACTCTGGGTTCGATTCATCAGCCCCCACTTCACCAGCCGGAATTATCTGCATCAAGAAAGGTAAGAGGGTAGATTCTCGAAACACATATAAATGTGGATCACTCTCGTACAGTTTTGTGATTAACTGCTGAACGCTGCATCTTCAAACTAACGAACGCATTTATTTATTTACACAATATTAGGAAAAAGTAAATGAAAATGCGAAAGAGTACACATTTATTTTTTTCTATTATACCTTGACCTTTTTCTTGTAATTTTAACTTAAGCATTGGACCCCAGTGGAGGCCATGGCATAGAACATTTTTTGTATACCATTGCCACGCCGCATATTGCTCTGCATGAACGTTACAGACGTTTCGAATCACGGATTGCGGTCTAGTTAAATTTGATGTTTTGAATTCATCTAAAAGGTAACTTTTTTACGTTTTTGAATCAGGTTTCAATTTATTGTGTAATTAATAACTACTTTTTTAAATATGCAGGGTGGACATAAAATACTATACCTTTTATACTGTATTTTATAATAAAAAACTTCTACTAAATATATAAAGATATAAAAATATCAGGGTGCATTAAGTGATATGCTTAGAAATCATAGAAAATTCACAGGGCTTATTTTATAGAATTTATATTTTTTTAAATTGTAAGAAAAACATTTAATAAGATTCCGAATTACATTTTTAAAACTGGAGATTTGAAGATCTTACCAATATTTTATTTAAAATATTTATTGCTCATAATGTCATGAGTAATGTCGTGATATTTTTAACATATTAAAATATATTGGTAAATACATTAAATAAATAAATTTAAAATTTATTTATTTTGTGAATAAACGCAAATTTTCCAATGCCATTTCGATCTATTTTACCAAAAAATATTAACCTATTTTCAAAAGTAACATAGAAGATAATCTAGTTTGATAAAAAAATATATATTGAATGATTTAATTTTGATATTTGAGAATCAAAAGTAATAATATGTAGAATATTTTAATTTTAAATATCGCACTTATTCAATGTATATTGATTATTTTATTGTTATAATTATAGTTTGGTAATAAAATAAGTTTTTACCTAAAGAAATATTCAATACGATTTATTAATGATTGCTATTAAACCATATTTAATATTTTATTTTACCTAAGTTGTGCTCTCTGCGTTCATTTTGTATGATACAAAAATAAAACCATCCATCAAACTCTAATTATAGTTTTAAAAATAACAATGACATTGAAAAAGCTCGTATATTTTCACGCACTGATAAGTTATTTTTCAGTTTTAATGTAGGTCGCTTAAAAATATTTACGTAAAGGTTAAATTTATTATTGTCGTAAACACTTCTAAACATATTTTATAAAAACCAAAATTACTGCCATTTTAAAATATATGTATGTATTCGATTGGTTGAATGCTCTCAAAATAAAATCATATTTTAATTTACTGGCTTCAGATTTTACTGAAATTTGTAAATATCTGCTTTCAGTAATAGTTTTATTTACACATATTTTTTACTACTTTAATTTGTGAGAAGAAAATTAACTTAAAAAGTTGAACTTTTGAGTCATCTATGGTATAATAAATTTATGATTTTTAAATATTTTTCAATAAAATTATTATTAGATTTTTTAATCCCGAAATAAATTCATTTACGTTATAACAGTCAATCTTATTTTTCCCGTTGATATCTGAGTATTTTTTTATTTATGTGTTAGTGCACATCTTGACCTTTAATTCCAATACTTAAAAAATTAGACCCTAAGATTTACTATTAGATATTTAGATATTAAGTGAACAATTTATACAAAATTTCATGTTCACGATTTAAAAAAAAATAACTATCGGCACTAAAAACATGTGTTCAGTGATAGATAATTTATTAGATATCCGCAAATGTCAAATATTAATACAATAAATTACTATATAAAGTAAAGTCCTGGATGTGGGAGGCCTAGGAATATAGACAATGATGTCCTGACTGCAGAAATGGGAGCAAATTAAACTCAGACCATTAGCTGACCGAGAAACTAAACTTATAAAATTTTAGTCTAATGCTTTATAACATCACGGATTCGGAAAGTAAAAATATAAGATTAGAGGGATGTTTTTTCTCAGTTGACAGTACTGCAGTTTCTACTGTGTTCGCGTGATATGTCAGAGAATATTGCTCCAGTCACTGCAAAGTGGTGCTTGCCTGTTTGTTTAAAATGGCCGTGTCAATTCCTAATTGTTAATTTAATGGTAAAGGTGAATCTTCTGTTTAAATGAATTTATTATCATATTAAACATAACCATTATGGCAAAATCGTTATTAACGGTTACTGTTGTTTCATTAAATACATTAAGGTCTTAAAGATAGAGCATTGTTATAAAGATACAAGTCAAACTCAAAATGCAATACCTTCAATTTTTGTTTTATGTTTTGCGTTCAAAGTCCGTAACGTCTTAGACTAGTAACTCTGAGGTTGCGGGTTCGAGCCCCGGCAGCGGCACTCGAATTTTTATTTATAAAAAAAAATGTGCTACTATTAAAAAAACGGCACCTGCTGCAGTAATATCTATTAATTATAAATTGTATAGTACATAATAATTTATAATTAATAATATAGATGTTACCGATTCCCAGACTTTCAGTCTGATGATTAATACTTACATGTAGGTATTCATTATATGATTGACTTACTCAGTTGGTACAGATTTGCCCGTTGTAACGCATTGGGCTTACACCTGTCAAGTTACAACGAAAGATTTAATAAAATAAAAAATAAAAATAAACTGGAAGTAACCATGTTAAATGCTAGATTTATTACTTCAGAACCCAATTGCTTGTTTCTTTGTGGTCATTCACTTATTTTAAATTTAATTACTTTTGGAAAGTGTCGCTTCCGTTCAAGGTTCATATCAAACTTAAATACCTATTGACACTATAGATTAATTGGCGCGATGCGTATTTAAGATCATAGGGGAATTTTCGCGTTTGGTCTCTGCGCGTATTTGTGTCGCAGTTGTGTTGCGAACATGCCAAATTGTGGGCGTGACACCTTTTATTGTACACGTCACGTGACTGCAAAGCTCCGTTGGAGCTTATGGAAGGCCGCAGCCAAAGTTTAAGGTGAGCCGCCAGGTGAACGAATGCCAATGTGGCCCTTCAATCCCAGGTATTCCGGCAATGATCCTTTGGATTGCGGACTATTATTGATTTATGGATTTTTTTATAACTTATAATATCAACGACTAAAGCATAAAACCACTGGCCTCCATATACATTTTTGTCAACCAATGTAATGTCTCGATTCAGTTAAATACGACGTTTCAAAAAAATCTAAATCTCTTGAGAGAGGACATCTGTACATTCCATGATTTTCTCTTTCGCAAAATCGTGTGGGTATTATGCTATTAAAGAGACAGTTTATATATCTTTAAACGTTAATAATAATTTGATGGACCGACAACATCTAAAAATAAGAGGCAATATATCTCTTCCTATTTCAATTCGACCAATAAAATGTTTATTTGCTCTTTTCTTACTCCTATAAAATAATAACGGCAGCATAACGGCTTTACAAATTAAAAATATTATAAATATTCAATCAATATTTCTAAGTAATATGATTAATTAAAGCTATATGCTTAAAATAGATTAATTATAGTAATAAATTACAGTTTTTTATATTTATATAGACAGGTTTGAAAGAGTTGACAAAGAATAAAACATTTAAAAAATATTGAATTGTACTTTTTAAATCAGCAAACATATATAAAGTTTAGTTTTCACTTTTTAAATAACTTTTGTAATCTAAATAATTCTATTATAATTTTATGTAATTAAAAAATTTTACGTATACTACTGATTTTATTTTTTACTATTATAGAGAACACGTAATTTTCTGTGTTTTTTATAATACATAAAGGTATACAAAAAAAATCGTATACTTTTAACTCTAAAATTATTCATGATTAAAAAAATCTCCTCAATCAACGTCATAAGAACAATTAGATTATTTTATATTGATTTTTTTTAATCATTGCTTTTTTCCCTAGTTATTTATTTAATAGCCACCTTTTGAACAATATTTCTGTTTTTTTTATTAAAATTTAAATAATACAACAGTATGAGTATCCTAAAATTAAAATAAGAAAGAAAAACTAATATGTTCGTCTGTAAAATTCGGCACTAAAAGGGACGTTTCGTTTGCTCTATATTGTACCAATAGTTTTTTACTTTCAAAAAGTTTTCTTTAATTGGCACAGAAGGGAGATTTTTAAACATAATGAGCTTTTTTAAAACAGCAAAAAAAAATTATATTTAAAAGATATATTTAATAAGCTCTTAAATTGTATAGGCTAACTGAATTTTCTTATTATACATTTTAAATCTTGGTTATAATTTTGAACAGAAAATTGCTTAAAACTGAGACTGTTAAAACATCTATTATTTTTGTGTGGAAAAACTGCCACAAAATGAACTTCTCCATATTAATAACTATAAAAATAGTATTTAATTAAAAACTAATAAGTATATTTATTTAAATACATAAATATACTAATAAGCAACGAAATCTAAAAATATACGTAATGAGACCACGTTAATCAAAAACTAAAAATGCTCCTTTATCAATTTCTCAAAAATAATGTGCAAAAGATATTTATTTTACTATGCATTTACACATATTATACATGAAAGTATTCATAAAATAATACAATTTATTATAAAAAAATATCTTCTAAAGAAGTATTTTTATAAAATCATCATAAACTTCAAATCAAATTTATCATACACCTTTTAAAATACTTTACGGATCATAAAATTATCATCGAGTCGAGTCAATAAAAATATATTTTTAGTCATCAAAAACAATATGCGAGAAAATTGTTGATGGACCAGATTTAAGCTAAAATGTTTATTTTATTATTATTTTTATAAAATTATGTTTGGTCGTTTTTTTAATTCACCAGACTGCGATGTTAACTGTCACAAGAAGTGTGAAAAGCTTACGGCCAACCTTTGCGGAGTCAACCAAAAGCTCATCGTTGAAGCTTTGGCATCAGTGAAGAGGAGCGACAAAGTCGATAATGCGATTTTAACAAGTAATATATCGGATCGTTAAATATACTTTAGTGCAAATAATGTTTTGGAACATGTTTACCTTGGTTATGAACTCATTCATAGCGAGAAACTATAAGATAATTCGTGGTGTTGAAATATTACTCTCCGATGTTATTTATCGTTAAATTGTATACATATTTCGATTACAATTAACCTAAATGTTATTTTCAGCAATACAGTATAAGTTTTATAATAATTGAATTCAGTGACATTCTCAAACAGTTTAATGTTAAAATAATTTTAATGGAATGCAGGATTTCAAAATAAATAAAACAACGTGTGATTAACAAGAGAAGCAATGACTAAAGTGTAAAAAAATATCTGAAAAATACTGAAACAATAATGAGCCATAAATAACAAAAAACTTAACAATCATAAAATCATTGACGAAGCCCATGAAATGAAATGGTTGAAGTTGCTCTTATTCAGTAACAAAGAAAACAAATTCAAGTCATAATTTCTAAAGTTATTGATATTTTGACCATCATTTTTAGTACTTTATTAAAAGTACTTGAAAAGACCATTGCACTCTACTAGTAACCTTTATGCGATATGCTAATGATATGTTTATTAAATATGGAATACTACCACAAGATCTGTCAATGAACAAATTATTTTACTGGAAGACTGGAATTGTATCAACTAAAAGTGATATTGCACTGTTCTACATCATCGTTTATTGACCTTAAAACTCTTCCTTTAAGACTGAAATCTTACTCACAGCACATAGTCTTAGGCTTTAAGTCACAGACTGTTTGAAATATTGTGCCAAGAAAATAAAACTAAGTAGAAGTAAGTGTGTTGTGTAGACGATAGGATTTTTCAAAGAAATATCACAAATCGTTCGTCGAACCCTGCTAAAAAAAATCAAAATACAAAGCCCAAGTTTTTTCTATAAATATATAAATAACAATAATGTAATTTATATGTAATATTTATAGAAAAAACTAGATATTTAGTGATGATCTATTTAATAAAGGCAATGATCTTTAAAATTAAGATTCACTATTATTTATATGTGTACAAGAAAAGATCGCACACATAATAAACCTTTTAAACGTAAAAGCTTCTGCCAGACATACGCCCACGTATCGAAAAGCTCTCGGTCTCGTAGTTATACCAGAATAAAATGACGCAATGTTTCTGTTTCTTTTATTGGACTTTTAGGCGAATTAATATTTATATGCCAATTTCACTTTTCATAACACGTATTATTTATACGCGTTTGTAATGAATTTATGTAATTATTTTTCGGCCTTGAGCACAAATATTTTGCATTATATCTAATCAGAAAATTAATATTTGTTGTATGTTATTAGTTGTTACAAAACACCTTTTAATAATTTATATGCATATTATTTATAAAATATTCTTATACCTAACATTTTTATAATATCTCTGTGTACCAAAGTTAACGCAACTTAAATAATATTGTTTTCTAGTTAAAAACTATTTTTTGCACTATTTTAAAAATATAGAATCAAACTTTGCTTACAAAATATGAATTCTTCTACAATTTTTTTAAAATAATATTCGTAGCAAATTACTTTGTAAAAGTAACTGTTAATTAATTATAAACGTACTATTTAGATATCGAGATAGATTACGTAAAATTATTTTTATTTTAACATACGATTAATGTGCGCGTACCGTGAGTTTCTTTCCCTTTCACTCGCTCGCGTCTTAAGTGGCGAGAGTGAGGGAGAGATACGGGCGTTCGTTACATGCGTTCCGTACGCTCTTATCTCTCACTCACTCTCGTCACTCAATACGCGAGCAATCAAAAGGGAGAGTGTCTCACCGTACGCGCCTGCATAATGTGTAAATAAAATATAAGCTATTTTATTAATGTGTTCATATTTACTTAAATTTATTAATCAATTATTCTAATTATCATATTAAATACTATGTTTAAAAAAAATCAAAATTCAGATGATGTTAAAAAGGAGCTATTGGAATATTTAACATCAAAGTCTTCAACATTTTATGAAGGCTTTGGAATGAAAAAAATTAAATAGGAAAAGGTTGTTTAATTATTTATTTGTTAAATCTTTCATTTTATTCTATTTTTATATATATTTGATAATATATATATAAATAGAATATTTTTTTATATATTTGATGTCAATAAACCCTATATGTAATAAATTTAGAATATTACTAACGATTAGAAAATATAGAATATCGTTAATTTGCTCTTTAATATTTTTCAATCTACGCATATCTCTAAGTGTCATAAATAATTTTTGCAAAAACTTTTCTTTTTGCGTACGCACCGGAATCGCTAATTTTAAACTCACGCGTATATAGCAACGTCATTATTCACCAACGATTGTGTAATTTTAAAACAGAGTTATAAATATAAGCCCAAACATACGTATGAATGCAAAAAAAATAATATAACGCACAGCCCACGAATAATTAAAAACTGACACCCCCTTACTTGACAGTTTTAATACGTATTAGCTTAACTTCAACTTTGTAATATTAAATAAAATTGCAGGTAATTTAATATATGGTTTATTTTAATCTGAAAATTGACCTATTGAACGGTTAACTTCCGAGTTCAAAAACCTGTCGCGATGCAATTTTAGAACGTCTGCGATTATGCAACTCGACTTGTTAACTTTAAAGTGTCAGACATGTGTGTTCCCAAAGGGAACATTTCATCGCTAATATTATATATCAGGAAGTGTATATTTCCAGGAACGACCTGACATCAAAGATTGTCTATATATATTATTGCGATGGAATTCATTACTCCTTGTACTTAGAATTGCGCATAAGATCGTTGTTTATACCGAAAGCTGTTTGTCGTGAGCTTATTTCCACCTAGTCGTTTCCCCGGATTGTTCAGAATTGGCAGACAGAAATAGACTCAGGTGCGAGAGGCACGAACGACTCGGTTTTGCTTTTATCATTTTCCACGAAAGTATACTAAAACCGCGCCGGTCACGGTTCTTTGTCAGAAACTGTGCCAACGGAGTTGAAACAACAACAAAAAACAGTATTGAAATTACCCGTTGTTTAATCTAATATTTTAGCAAGATCAATCGGTGATGTCAGACGAATTCGTGATATAAGCGCGAACGAACTAATGAAATGAATTTTGCATTTTCAGTTCCAAAAATAAATCGAGATACTAGATTTAAATTCGCAGAAATCAATTTAACGATATGACGTAGACGCCATAAGTTTTTTAACTTTTTATAGTATTCCTAAAACGCGATTTTCAAATTTTCCGTAATTAAATTTGTTTTGAACTAAGATAAACTTTCAAAGCGAAAAATCGAATGCTTAGAATTGTATAAATACCATTTTACATGATAATTTTTAGTAAGCTTCGTTTATTTTTATTAAATCATTAATAATATTTTTCATATATTTTCTTTGTATCTTCGCTTTTTTTGACACAATGAGTCAGGCTATTTAAAGATCTGCCGCATTTGGGTTATTTTTGCGGGTTTCTTTCCTCACTGGTAGAACTTTCTACACATAGTGCCCAACCCATTAAGACAATAAGTCAATAAGATCGCGTTTTTTATTTTTGATTTTCATTCTTCATATATTTCGCCAAGATAAT
This sequence comes from Plectrocnemia conspersa, assembly GCF_051122295.1. Taxonomy (NCBI): domain Eukaryota; kingdom Metazoa; phylum Arthropoda; class Insecta; order Trichoptera; family Polycentropodidae; genus Plectrocnemia; species Plectrocnemia conspersa. The sequence continues at coordinate 17,181,134 of NW_028277176.1, forward strand.
TTTAGCATCATTAGAAGATTTTTTTTACTTCGCACAGATAAAAGTTTTTGTAAATCGCTTTTTCACTCAGTTTTATGTCAAAAACACTAGTCAGATTCAAATAAGTATGTAAAAAATAAAAAAATTCTTGACAATACTAAGAGTATCTTGGCGAAATATAAAGATAATGAAACTCAATATAACATAATTTTAAAAAAAGTTCTAAAAACACTGCAGGAATATTTTTTTTTAATATTAATGCTACAGAATAGTAATTTACTAGACATTTTCGTGTATTTCAATGTTTTTATTTTAATTTATTTTTTGCTATCCTTTTCATTAGAACAATGAATTATTTACACTTTTAAGAGTCCAGGCTTTAATTTCATACGCGAGAATTAATTTAAAACTATATAGTTTCAGACATAATTAGTAAATCAAATTCTTCAAAAGTCTAAGAAGATTTTAAAACAGATATTATTTAACTATATTTTCCAATAAAATTATTTATCAAATACCGAAATTCAATAGCTCAGATTATTATATATTAAAATTATATTTATCTAACCAACTAGAAAATTATGCAGATAGTTTATATATCCTATCATGTTAGCCTTATTTTATATGTATTATTTAAATCAGGAGAATCTGTATTATTATCCTTTATATACATATATGTTTATATTTAAAAGTGGGGTTACTAATATAAGCAATGTAATTAATATATTTTGAGCAATTTAGTGATGTTATATTATCACTGATGTGATATTCTGTATAAGCTGAACTAGCTCAATTTCAATTATCATCACGATATTCTTCCAATAGGTTAAAGAAAAACTTGCAAAACCTAATCTATGATGATCGATTATAATTATATAAGCTATCACTAATTAATGTAAATTAAAATTATATAATTTATCATTTTATCGATCCCCCAAACATGATAGCAAGTGAAAAACACTTTCATCGTATATTATGCTAGGTGATTCGAATGCCTTTTCCGGGATAATGCATGAGTTTTTCTCAAATAATAATACGGTATAGTTAGATTAGCTTCGTTTACCTTCTAAAGCATAAATTTATAAATAAAATATTTACTTCAAAAATAAAAATCACTTTTTATTTTATGAGCATGCTAATTGCATTATTTCAAGCATTGTTTTTAATTTATCGTTGATTTTGAAAAATGTGTGCTTTACCTCTTCCTTGACACATCATTTCTATTAATTATTATATTTATAAGATTTTTCTTATTTTTATTGCTTAATTATAAAATTAAATCGTTCTACTATTCCGCCCAATCTGTCTATATATAGTCATAATAACGTCACGCGTATATCACAAGCCAAATTCTATCGAACTGTATTTCATTATCGTTATAAATAGTTTATACGTCGCAATAAATTTTAATTTATGAAATCTGATTCAATCGGCACTGTATTATATCATTTATTATGTAGTACATTAAAAAAATAGTTTTACTATATTCAGCAAGTCCTGTCAGTCAATACAAACAAAAATTTAATATGAATTAAAAACAGACAGTTCTTACTGAATATATAGTAGTTATCTGCCTGTTTTTCAATGGCAGATATTTTACCGTGTGTTGTGTGTTTTTTGGGGTGCTTTAGGGGGTGGTGAAGGACGAGAAGCAGCAGCGACAGCATCAGGACCTGCAGCCACTGACTTAAACTGTGATGCGATTTTCGGTAAGAACGATCATAATGAACATATCGAAATCCAGTATACTCTTAAAAATATAAAATACATATGCATGCTGTTTTGCTCCAATGTAAATATACCTGAAAAAAATAAATAGGTCAATAAAATCATATATTTTATTCGACCATCATGTATCTATTAATACTAACTTTAGCATCAGCTTTTGCTTTGATTGAAATTTAATAATATACTATTTATTCTTAACAACTTTATAAGCGGTTTAAATTATATTATAAATTGGTGATTGAGAATAATTTAAACACCATATCTGCAAATCTATTACATTACAATAAAAAAATCATTGTTAATATTTCTACAGTACAATTTAGTAAAAGTAAACTAAAATAAAAACTTATTATTGAATAGTTTTTATCATCAAGTATTAATTTTGCAGATTAGATTGTTCAGAATTTTTTTAAATAAATCCGATTACATATAATAAATTTTGATAAATAAAACAAATATTTATCGATTATACTTTAAGTACATTTTGGTCCACTTTTATGATAATAAATGGACAATGTTAAAACAAATATAATTCGTACAACTCAATGAATAAAAGTATTTTTTTTGTATTTATATTATTAAATTTAGCCCATTGTTACATACATCATTACGTTTTTCATCCAAGATATAAGAACAAAGCTAGAAAAATATTAAGTGAACACCCATAATTATAATTAAATTAATTGTTATTGTAATATAGCTTAATATTATTTTTAATTATGATTTAAAAGTAAAAGTTTTAAATATTCTAAATCTATGATCATAATAAAAAAAATATTTACGGTATTAAAAAAAAGTTAAAAAGTGTTTTACAGTATATATTTATATTTACTGATTATGCACTATTGCTTGGTCACCTTAGTTTCATGTGAGATCAGCAGTTATTATTAAACAACAACTGCTGATTATAGATTACGAAATGTTATCATTACTTTCTTGCTGTTCATCTAAAGTTGTTAAAACATTCTTATTTTATGATCGATTAATATTGTCCATTTATTGTTTTACTATATTAGTATATAGAAAATAGTTACAATCGTGCCTTTATATTTATATTTTAGAAGCCTCAACTGCATATAGTGCATTCCAAAGATCAGGGCGTGTCACTCCACCAGCTACGACAATTCCAAGATTTCGCAAATATACTGTGGAAGATTTTTACTTCTTGAAAGTGCTAGGGAAAGGAAGTTTTGGAAAGGTAAGTTTGAGAATAAAATATAAAATAAATTACACTATAAACGCGTCCTAATATATTATCTTAAGGTACTCTTGGCTGAGTTGAAAAACACTGAATATTACTATGCCATCAAGTGTTTGAAGAAAGACGTCGTTTTGGAAGATGATGACGTCGAATGCACACTGATCGAAAGGAAAGTTTTAGCATTGGGAACTAAGCATCCTTACTTATGCCATCTCTTCTGCACATTTCAAACTGAGGTGAGTTTGCCTAAAATTAATAAAACTATTCTTCCTGTTGATAAAAATAAGCAAATTGGCAATGTGTAAAATTTCACTTATATTTTTACTAGCCATATATACCTTATATATTGTATGAATGTATATATCTTTGAATATTTTAGTCCCATCTATTCTTCGTCATGGAATACTTGAACGGTGGCGATCTCATGTTTCACATCCAACAGACTGGAAGATTTCCCGAAGCCAGAGCTCGGTTCTACGCTGCTGAAATAGTATCAGGATTGAAGTTCTTACACAAGAAAGGAATCGTATACAGGTTTATTTCGGCTCACTCGTAAATTTCAATACTTATGTACATTTTGTTCGATATTAACGACCCCCACATTTTGCAGAGATCTTAAATTAGACAACATTTTATTGGACTACGAAGGTCACGTGAGGATTGCTGACTTTGGCATGTGCAAGTTGCAAATATACTTGGACAAAACGGCCGATACGTTTTGCGGCACACCTGATTATATGGCACCTGAGGTAATTTTAATTAATTGGCTAAGATCCGAGTGTTTCCGAAGAACAGCTTTCAACTCCCCTAATGGGATAGTCTTGTAGTATATGTTTTTTATTTATCACGGACGCAATCAGATGTCATATCTGTTGATATATTGTTTTTCTGTGTGACCCACGTCATTTGAATAAAGCTGGATTAGAGCCAAGGGGACGTTTGTCGCTTCTTATAGTTGTCCAAAATCGCTATTGACGTTCCAACACGTGTTGCGTATAAACTCATATATTTTTTTAGATAATCAAAGGACAGAAGTACAACCAGACGGTGGATTGGTGGTCTTTCGGCGTGTTGTTGTATGAAATGCTCATTGGACAGAGTCCGTTCAGTGGATGCGATGAAGACGAACTTTTCTGGTCCATCTGCAACGAGCTACCCAGCTATCCTCGATTTCTTTCGCAAGAGGCTTTACAGCTACTCAATATGGTGAGTGAAATATTTTTAAAAAAAATATTCAATTAGTAATTAATTAATTTTAATATTGCAGTTACTCGAAAAGGAGTCCAGTCTTCGACTTGGAGGGTCTGAATGCGTCCACGGTGACATTTGTGATCAAATATTCTTCAGACCTGTTAATTGGGGTAGACTCGATTTGCGACAATTGGAACCGCCATTCCGTCCACAAGTGGTAAGTATTCATTATCATTACTTCATAACTAACTGAACATTGAAATAATAATTATGGCACCCCGACAAAGCCGCGCAGAACAATCCCGCGCCGACTAAGCCGCGCCGTCATAGCCGCGTCGACATAGCCGCGCAAAGTCAAAACAAAATTAATTTTATAACATGGTTTTTATTTATTAATAATTACAAATATATATATAGGAAAAGAGAGGCGTCTCGCTACCGCTCGCGCCGACTTTCACTGTAAACCCAAACAACCTAAACTTTTTTTAATATATTGTATTGATTTATTTTCATTTCGGTATATTTTGTAACTGTCCAGCATCATCCAATCTATGACTAACTGTTCAAAAAGCGAATCACTAGTGATAGAGCTGTCCACAAAACAAAATAATTAGAATTAAAAAAATCATTTTCTTTCATTTTATTCAATTTTATAATTTTGATTTGCGCGGCAATGTCAGCGCGGCTTTATCGTCGCGGCAATGTCGGGGTTGTATTGCGCGGGATTGTCTTGCGCGGCTATGTCGAGGCGGCTATGTCGAGGCGGCGCGGCTTTGTCGGGTCCCCATAATTATCTATGTAGTATATCTAGACCAGCAGTTCTTAGCCGGTGTTCTTAAAAATTATAAAAGCAACGAATTATATACATAGTCGTACTGCTGTTTGTTGTTGGCAGTTAGCTAAAGATATAATTTTAACTTCAATTTTTCTAAATTGATTTCGTATTCAGTTATAATTTCTATATTAAAGGATAGATATTTTATATTAAGATAATTTCCTTGTCATTATTAATTAGGAAGCAAAGGATTATTTTTTGAATATTATGATTCAATAAATTCAAGTGATTTACAGTCTCAAATTATATTAAATAACCATATTATTAGACTCAAAGGTTTAAGGGTTAAAGGGATACGTGTGGTGGACGGTAAGGTGACTATATAACTATGGCCCGTGTAATTTTTTCTTTTGGGGATACCTGAAGAAAAGGTTTTCTAACATCATCCTCGATCTCTTGAGGATTTGAAGGAAAGGATCAGACAGTAAGTCGACGTCTTAGATGAACCGGTCGTCATTTTTCTGATAAGATTTTTAAAACCCATTAAAACAAAATTACTTTATATGGACTTCATAGAATACATATAATTGTTTTCCAAATAGCTTGGTTCATTTTTTATACCCCTTTAAAATGTAAAAAATATTTATACCTTATCTCTTTATCTTATATTGATCTCATATTAGACCTACTATTACTGAAATCTGTAAAAACTAACAGAATACGGTTTTTCTTACATGATAAGGCTGGAATATGTTTGTCCGTAAGGTGCTAGACAAATAATCTAGAACCTACGGGCTCGAATCCTACAGCAAACTCTATAATTTTAATTACTTAAATATAAATGTCACTGATTTTAAGGAAAAGGTGCCGAAAATATTTCGAAAATATGTTATAATTTTTTTGAATATTTTATATAATTCTCCCTTATACATTTATACTTAGATGCGACAGAAATTATTTTTTAACAAAAAACATTTTTTTCCGGGATTGACAAAACGTTGGCAAATTTCCCAGTCTGTAAATTTTGATTTGTAAATTAACGATGAAATCATTGAGTAATACTAGGTGAGATAGCCACATAAATGCCGTAAGTACCATAAAGACTAGATTAAAGGCATTTAATCTGCGTTAAAATAACTTGTAAATTGAAAAAAAGATTTTCTTGTACGTTCAAAAGCGGAATAAGTTACAACAAATTCTGACAACTTTAAATTTATTTGTGGATTGTTGATCTGGCACAAAGTGCTTCAAGAAATAAATTTCACAAGTAAATTTCTACAATCTAAAAACACGGTTAATATTGGTCTAGAAAATCGCAATAGAAAAAAAACTTTGTCGAAGAAAAGATTTTCTGAAAACAAAAATATTTTATGTGCTGTTAAAATAGCAAACTCAACAGCAATTGTTTCGATTAAAACGCGTTTCAAATTATTTTTAAATACTTATTTTGTTTAAAATAAATAGTCTCGTTACTTTTGGGTCCCCTCTCATATAATAGTACTTAGTAAAATATTAGCGGTAATTTATGTTTTTATTCTTTGTATTTTCAGCGTCATCCTCTAGACACGCAGTATTTCGACAAGGCTTTCACGGGTGAAAAAGCCAGACTCACGCCAGTGGAACACAACATTTTGCGCAGCATGGACCAAGCTCAATTTCGCGGTTTCAGCTACACGAATCCAAACGCCACCGACCACTGAAAATGGTTATGTTGAAGAATACGCGTTACCTTATATTGATGTTGACCTGAAAACGGAGCCTACGGGAAATCGACCGAGTCGATACTTTTGAGGCTGCTTTTTGATAATGGCTTTAGATCCACATAACCAACGCTGTGCTATTTTTCGGCGCTGGGTTAACGATTTTTTGCAATGTTTTAAAACAATTCTTCCTTCGGTCTAAACGACCTAAATTTATCCCAAGAGTGTCTCGACCTAAGTTCCTATACGGAAGTGATTGAAGTGAAAAATTATACAATTTGACGAGATAACGAAACACAATATCGAATACGTGAATGATTGATGTGATAAGTGTAAAAAATACCCAAATAAAAAAATCCTTTAGATCTCAGATTTATCATCACCTTTGATATGTATAAATTGTCCTTTTCGTTCTAAGACATTTGTATAATATAATATTAAAGTATAATACATGTGTGGATATAATATCATAGATAAAAATATGTGTACATAAAATAGATGAATAAAAAATATATATAAATAGTAAATAACAATGACAATCGCTCAAAACTTTAACAATTTTTTTACATTGCCGAATAATATATATATATAAAAAATTAATAACATTTTATATTGTAAAAATAATAAAGAATTGTTTTTTTATTTGTATTTATTTTATTCATGGTAAATATTCCTTGTACGTTGGTGGCGGAGAATATTTTGGTGGTTTGACATCTCTCGCAGCTTCTTTGACAAAAACTTGCTGTGGATATACAGCATTTTTTCTAAAACCTGGCGCCGCACTTTTGAGAACTGCTCTAGGACCTTGAAGACTAGCAGTTGGAGTTTTCCTCCAAGGCTTTAGCTCTAAATCGAAAGGAGGTTTTTCCCTTTGCAAATATTCCTGCCTAAGTCTAGTCAATTCGTCTTTGTCCCTATAAAACATACAACAAGCCCTCAAAGTGAAATAATACAAAATCTCAACACCAGACAAGAGAGAAAATCCCAAAAATAGACCAGCAATACCACCGAAAGATACTAAAAATAAGAAAATGTATATATTTATAAGCATGTTAAAATCGCATATTATTAGATTTGTACCTAATAGATCAACCCATCCAAAAAGAACTTCTCTTTTATATCTAACCATAGGCCAAGATACGAACTCTGACTCCAGCGGACACTCACCATGACTATCTTCATTTTCTCTAGTAGGACTGAAATCATATTATAGATTAATTGATTATTTTATGTTAATAGAGTAAGTGATGTATTATTACTCTTGTTCAGTGAGCTTTTCCACTTCATAAACTGTGTTTGAGCAACCTAATTCACAATTGCATTTATCTATATCGGTTATCTTATCGGCATGCTCTGCTACGCATCTTAATTCTTTAAGAGAGCAATAGCGGAAGTGTTCTGAAATAAATGCGTATTCAAATAGTTCAGATACATGTGATGACACATTGGAAATAAATACCTATTTGTGGATAAAAATGCGGCACACAGCCACAATACTGTCTAGATAGCTTCATTCTGCATTGTCTGGTACAAGCTGAATAAGTATAGATAGAATCCGTCACTAATTTTATTTCATCAGAGAATACGCATCTTCTTTGCCTTAAAAAATGCCATAAAATTACTTATTACAATAAAAAATTTATTTCTTTAAATGATTTACTTTATAGACAACTGTCTAGCATCTGGAGTGGTGTAAGTTTGCTTTACTGAAAAGGAAATCTTTTCAACTCTCCTATCCCAAACATGTTGTGGATTTGCGTCCATACCAGGCATTTCATCCGTAGAGTGTATGTATACCTTTAAAATGCTTAAAAATAATATTATACAATGAAAAATGCTTCAAAAAAATTTATACCGCTCACATTGATAGGAATATCCTTGTGTTCAGTGTCGAAAACGAACGACCATTTTGCGTCCGTCTCGTGGATGTACATTTCCATGAATGGTTCTAGTGTTTTAGATAGCCTACAACATATTTAGAATGTTATTATTATTATATATTATTAAATATATTATAATATATACCATGGCCAAGTCTTCTCTACGTGTCTTGAGTTGAAAGCATAGCAAAATCCTACTTCTGTAAAAACAGGCATAAACATGTCGCAGCAATCTTCAGTATCGGCTTTAAAAACGCAACCAATCAGAAAATCTTCACAATGAGAGACGACCTAAAAATATATTTTTTTAATTTCGAGATAGTATTGTCAAATTATTATTTCCTCAAAATATGAAATTTATTTATCAGAGTGATATAATTAAAGCCTTTGACGATTTAGGTACATCTGAAAATAAATATTAAATTATAGTTATTGAAGATATAATTTAAAAAAAAAATTAAGTCGTAGTACAAGCAACAACGAATGACACATTTTTAAAAATATTATTAGTAGTGATATATTTGGTCATAACGCAGTTTTTTAGGAGAAACGAAATTTTTAATAAATATCACTAGTATTTTTTAATATAAAATATATTTTTTTTTTAATTCAATAAGCGTTCATTACTGCGTGCCGTACATCGTTGTTCGTGCAACAACTTTAATTGATTTTTTTTTCAAATCAAAATTTATAATATAATTAAAATGTATAATTCCAAATTTAAAATACTTTTAATATATAAATAAGTTGAATTTTAACATTTTTTATTACCTAATAATATAATAAAAATACAAAACCAATTGGACCACACATGAAGGTATTGATTTCAACAATAGATAAAACTATTCCTGAATAAATGTAATTGCGAAACGTTGTTATATATCATACTTACAGAAAATACTGTTTCCCTTAAATTGCTACCAATTTTTTCCAAATTGGGATCGCCTGAATAACGCGATCCATCCAATTTAATACTCTGATAGCTCATCGTCGAGAGAAATTGAAGATACTCTTTATATTTTTCTCTCTCTTCGGCACCAGCATTTGGCCATGTTCTTATAAGCATATAAATAAATTAATAAGAATTTTAATAAATAGTCAAAAATACGTACAGGTTAATGAAAGTTTCCACAGATTCGATACTATTCGGTCTCTTTTCGCACACAGTTATCGCCGGAAATAGTACGTCCCAATTGTGAAAATCTGTATCTAATCCTGTACAAAAATAAATTAATATTATGTATTATAATTATTTAATAATACAAAAGTTAATTACCAGTAATGGTTGGATTCGTTTGAAATTTTTCCCATAGACTAAAGATGATGATGCAAGTGGTAACAGCTCCAACAGAAGTGAAGCAGAACCACATAAATCTAACAACGAGTATCATTTATTTTAATTTTACTACAACATAATCAATTTTATAAAATACCTCTCTGCAAAAGGTCTTCCCCTTTCAGCGATGTATCTTACTCCGTGAAGAGTAGAATTATCGAAAAATTCTCTCGTTTGGTGACGCCAACTTGTACTGAGAAGCTCATATTGATTCACAGATTCTGTTTTTTGTTTCAGGTTACTTTTCAGCAGAAGTCCTCCTTTTTTGGAATCATAACGGTACATTTTCGTGGAACGCGTACGAATCGAATGAATCCGAAAGAAAGCTCATTATAGAGCGTGAATGATAAAAATCTATTCATATGTGTTTCATTGTCAGGTCAACTCAATTATCTATTGTGCAAGCTAATGGAAATAAGCACAACAAAAGCATTAAATTGTTGTCAATCACGTAAGCTTTATGGATATTGCGTTCCGATATTATATTGTACCAATTAGTATATGTACATACTATATACTATTTATTGATTTATTTCGTGACATTGAGATTGACTCATACTAATTATTTGTTTTAAATACATAATTAAACAGCAATAAAACAGGGTATTCGAGGAATTACAAACATGATCTATAATAATAGGCGATATATATTGGTATCTGCTAAAAAGCATTTCTACTGTATACACGTGTATCTCGAAAGCATCCGTATATCCATGATAACTAAATCACGTATTTACAAAACTTAAGAATGCCATTTCTAGTATATATTAGGGCTCAAAACGTGAATATTGAGCACCGGCTACCCTCAGATAAAACCAACTTTCGGTGATGCTATTTACCAGCGGCCATATAACGAGGATTGATATACGTTATTTTTAAAATCGTATACCTACAAACATATCAAAATACATTTCATGTGGGCTGGACATCGAAGCCTGCAAAGCGGTTAACCTAATAAGCCTGAGAGTAATAAGAGCCCAGGTAATTCGTGCCTATGGTGGTTTTACGAATTCAGACGCTCGGCATCAGCAACTGGCACTGTGTAATCCAAGACAATCTTACACACGCACACTCGCTTTGCATCTCATTCTCGCTCTTTGAGAAATAAGAAAGAGAGGACTCAGTCGTATTACGCACTCCCTCACTCACTCTCGTCACTTAACACGCAACCGAGCGAAAGGAAAAATAGCTCACCGATCGGGCCTAGTGCGGATGCAGACCAGTAGCTATTATGAAAGTACTTTCATTCAAATCTGTACTTATCTGTTTATGCTGTTCAGCCAATGATTTTTTTATTTTCAGCAATTAAATTTCACTTACTATTACATGTTGACCTCAACTATAAATAATTAAAGCGATATTTATTAATATTCCGGTTTTAAATTACTAATATTTGCATGCATATAAACTACACAGCACAGTAACGCACGGGTTTATTTGGCATAATAAGGGAAAGGTTAATATGTTCATGGAGGAGGAGTCGGTATTAATCCCTTACTATGAAATAGTTTATTAACAGCTCCCCAGATCACAACTACTGTACAGATCACAACCCTTTGGACGCGTTAATCAAAAATAAATATAAAATTGTTTTTTTTTAAATGCAAATTTTAAATGTTCTATTTTTTTAATTTTTATGTATTTAAAATGATATTTTATGTTTATTCACAAAAAAGTTTTTTCTTAAAGACATTTTTTTTACTGATTTTTGCTTAAATAGATAAAAAAATCAATTGGGCGACATTCGTCTATTTTCGCGTCCAAAGGGTTATGTAAAATAATATTTCATAATTTACTAATAGTAATTAAAATAAATTAATAAATATCACCGCAATCCCCAATACGCTAACGAACAAAAATAAATATTTTGTTGAAATTCGGAAGAATCCCATTTTTTGTAATCATATCGTTGTGTTTTTTTTTAACTCATATCACTTACTAAAATATTTACTAGTAAATAAAAAAAAGTCAATAAACATTAATATTTTTTTCATGTTGCCACACTACGTCGGCCATTGCGGTGTCAACGTGAACGGTCCGCCTCGTTAGCGATTTATTTCGTTGTCGCCTAATTCAAGGTATAAAACTACCAAACGCGTACTTCGATACACAATTCAACCTATTTGCAAATAATCACTTAGATTACCACCGAAAATAAGTGTATAAACCGTTTTAAGGCGTAATATAGTACATAACCTGAAAATAAATTTTATTAATATGTACGTTTTGAACTGAATTTAAGATGCCGAGCGTCGACGAAGTAAAATCGTCATGGGCGGACGAGATGGAGCCGTCCGCGGTTATTCTGCCACCAGCTTCAGAAGTCCGCGATAACGACTTAAAAATCGTTACTGAATACAAACTTGACGATAACGGCAAAAAAGTCAAAGTTGTCCGTACATATAAAATTGAAAAAAGGATAGTGTCTAAGGTAGGTTTACACTTGATCTGAGTGATCATGATATTAAATTTTTTTTTTATAAATTTGCTTTATTATTTTGTTAGCATATATACGCAGATAAATACGTTACTTCGAATCTTTGAGAACCTACGAAATAGCATCGTACAATACATTTGATTCTTCACTATTGTACAATTCTCAGTGGTTACCACAAATCGATATTTCCAACGTACTATTCTTATGAAAAATTTTGAAAACATGATACAGAACTTTAAAGAATCAGACACATATTAATAGGCTATAAGGTATTGTTATGTCTGTTCACATTCTAAACTTCAGTTCTCTGTAAATTTTATTTTTTCGCAAAAACAAAATAATTTCTTGCCTTAAATAAAAATCGTTCTAGACATTTTCCTCTGCTTAGCCATCGCACTGAGGTATGTAAAAGAACATATGGTAGACACCCAATAACACGGTAAATTGGGGACGTGCATTTTGGTGCCTGTAACCTGTTAGGCAAAGGGAGGATATTACACCACACGCACCTTATTTGTACGTACATATTGCAAAATATTGTACGAGTATTTTCTAGTCCCAACCACACGCCCAAATAGCATGTACCCAATTTACCGTGTTATTGGGGGATCTACTGTATCTAATTAAAATCCACGATTTAAAACCAGGTAGTTCACGGTTGAATGTCTCAATTTTTTTAGTAATTGAGTTTTTACATTGTTTCCAGACAATAGCTGCTAGGAAGCACATTCCAAAATACGGAGATTCCTCTAGCGACAAGCCAGGCCCTAATCCAGCTACTACTTTAGTAGGCGAAGATGTATTTATGCAGTTCATTACTTCAAGGGAGGAGAGCACAAGGCCGGAGGAGAGCGAATTGGACGCCTTGAAAGCTAATCCCAGCAACGTCATGTTCAGGTGTCGTACTTGTCAAGGTGAACATTGGACCGTCAGTTGTCCGTTCAAACATTTGGCTACAGCAGACATGGGTATGAACATAAAAATCAACTAAAATATTTGCATATAAACAGTTCTACACTGATGTATTATGATCTTATGTAGCAACTCTCGGCGCCGATCCAAAGAACCCAATGGGCGGGCCAGTTCCGAGTGGCAATAAATACGTTGCACCGTCTCTTCGTGAAGGCGCAAGACGCGACCTCCCGAGCAGTTTAAATACCATGAGACGCGATGATTTAGCCGCCATCAGGATTTCAAATCTCTCGGATTCCACCGTTGAAGCCGATTTGGAAGATCTTGTTAAAGTGTTCGGTCCGGTTCAAAAGCTCTATTTGGCTAAAGAAAAGGTTTGTGTAATACTTTATTTTTTTAATTAAAATCGATAAAACAATTAATCGTACATTTCTTTCAGAACACTGGATTGTGCAAAGGTTTCGCATACGTTCACTTTAAGTTCCGAGCTGATGCTTCGAAAGCGATTCAAACGTTGAACGGTCACGGATACGATCATCTGATCCTCAGCGTCGATTGGTCTAAGCCTCCCGCAAATCAGAACTAACAATTGCACAACGCAAACACTAATGATCAAGTATATTTAACATTACGTGAAACACTCTTTAATTAATCAAATTTCACGCTGAAAATGTGCGGCTTTGTATCATTTTAAATAAAAAATGTTTTCGGGTATAATATGGTTTATTTTTATCACCTCATACATTATTTTCTAACATCAAAAGGATAAGGGAATATTTTTAATTTGCAAAGCTGCTATTCAAAGAATAAAATTATGACTAGGTGATCGTTATGTTATTCAATTACATGAATTAATTTATTGACTAAACAAATAATGATAATCACAACTCAAAATCATGTATATATATATATATATATACGTACATAATAAGTAGTCTTTATGACTAGACGGTAAACAACAATAGTATTTATAAGATCAATGAAATACTGATTTAAAATCAGTATATTTACATAAGTCAAGATTGTCCTTATATTAGCAAATTCTTCGAGGTACTTATAGTAATTCTTATCATATTAAACATTCAATGCAAAATTTGTTGGTATTGTTTAGTTTGGAAATAGAACATAAAACTAAGAGTGACTTACGAATAACCAGTTTCCTTATAAAGCAGACTAAATTGGGTATATGTATTACGATTCTGTGTAACGTGTTTAAAATATAAGTTTACAAAAATACATCTGATAAAATAGAAACATTGTGCTAAAACAGATCTAAAGACCATTTATTTCACGAAAACTGTACTTATTATAAACATATGTAGGAAATAGGTAAACACGATTTATTACAAGTCTAAATCGTATTTTTCATCATCACTATGATTAATGTCTTCTATGGGTTCGGATTGATATTCTATGGGATCGAAATCTTTGTCTAAGTAATGAAAATAATCAATTGCGGAATAAGTAAGCGCGCCACCAGAAACTAAGCCTAAGCTGACGGAAACGAGGGGATGCTGACCTACGGCGCTACGTACAATAGCCCACATTAAAACGCTACCTAAAACATACATAGAACTACCTAAAAACACCCAGGGAAATCTTCTCCCAGGAGATGTGCCCGATATGTGCGGTCGCCTCCATAACCACACCGACACTCCGGTGAACGATGTCAACAGGAGAAAGTTGGTGACGTCGTGTTTAGGAAATAATCTGTAAAAATAAAAAAGTTCAGTAAGCAAAATAATGTGAATAAAAAGATGATTCCAAGGTACAGGTGTTAAAATATATTATATAAGTCAAACCTGGTGGCTACCCGCGGCTCTGCAACGACGACGGCTAAAGATGAGTAAGCAGCCACGGCCATTATCGGTGCACCCTTGCGCAACAATTCGGCCGAGTTGATATCAGTGGGGAAATTGGGGCTCGATCTCACCCAGACGGAGGCTTGCCTTGCGGTTCTCTCGGCCCACGATCTCGAGACGCGCAACGCTCCGTCGGCGCCTCGTAGGGCCTCGCGCCCCCATCGCTCGAGCACCTCCATTCAAAATGCGTCGCCTTTCCTTTTCGTAGCGTACGTTTTGAATATTATCTTGCCAAATACTCCTCTGGCAACACTTCGACCTTCTTGTCCCAATTTATGACATTTACTTTGTTAAAATTCGAATTGTAATTTAAATATTAAAACAAAAGTACAAAAAAATTACATGCGTATTCAACTGTCAAAATAAAAATGGTAAAAGTGCGATTAGGAGGGGATTAAAATAAAACGAGTGACAGGTGAGTAGAAATTTTGGTCTTAACACATTGACCATATTTTACATAAAAATCGATCTTATAATAATTACCTAGAAACGATAATTAGCAACAGATATTTCTTTAATGTTAAATTTTACTGATAACGTTATAGATTTTATAATATATGGAAATGTCAAGAACTCAAAAATATATTCTTGTTTTTTAGAATTAAGTGGTATGTGATTAAATTTTTACAAACAATAAATTAGTGCAAACGAATATCGCCCACTCCAATATTTTATATTTTGCTCATTTTTTCATCGAAATGTTTTTTTTTTTATAAAAGTTTATTTCTTAAATAGACATAGGTATAATAGCATACAGATATATTAAAAACAATACTGGTTCATAACCATTTACATTGTTTACAATTTGTTAAGTTATACAATAACATAAAAAGAAAAATAAATTATACGAGAGTATACTAAATTAAAGGAAAAATACACAAAACCTTTTACAAATTTAAAAAAATCCAAAAAAAAAAAATTTTGGAAAAGAATGAAGCAGATGAGAAAAACAAATTATACAAAATATACAATATACAAAATAAAACACATACAAAGGTAAATAAACCTAGCCCTGTAGACCTGAAACTGATGACACTGCGATGAGCTTAACTGCATCAAAGCAGTATGTGCTTAGGCATTTTATGTTTGTATTTAAATTTAAGTTTTACTTTGTCGTAATCACCGATTCTTGAAATTAGTTGGTTTGCGTGGTCTCGCGAGATACTTTTATAGTATTTTTCGGTTTGATAATAACAATATTCTTTAATGATAGGAATTAAATGTTTGGTGTGGAGTTTTTTAAGGTTAGTATAAAACGGTGTATTATAAATTATTTTTATGGCTTTATTTTGGATTACTTGAAGTTTTTTAAAATTACTATTACTCACGTTACTCCACACTGAACAAGCATAAGTTAAAACAGGTCTGATTAATTGTCTATAGAATGGAATTTTATTTTTTATTGTAAGTGCACTTTTTCTATTAAATATTGATTTTAGAGCCGCAATGGCGCCGAGCCCTTTCGACCAGAGTTCAGTTATATGTTTATTCAATTTTAGTCTGGAGTCCAGGTGTATACCCAGGTATTTAACGCTCGCTCTCCATTCACTGTTATGCTCTTGTTCACTTTTAATGGGTGCAGGCAAGGGTTGTATACGTTTGGTGAATATTATAGCTTCTGTTTTGTCTTGAATAATTTTAATTCTCCATTTCATAAAATATTTTTTTAAGTTTTCAAGGGATTTTTGAAGTTTAACTGCAATAGGTTTAAGACCATAAGAACTAGTAAGGATTGCAGTGTCGTCAGCGTACATTGAGAGTTTAGTATTTTTTAACATTGGAATATCATTAGTATATAGAATGAAGAGAAACGGGCCAAGTATACTTCCTTGAGGAACACCAGCTGGTAAACGAAATGTTGAAATTAGTTATTACTATTACACAGAGTAAATTTCTATAACACATGCTCCCAACATTTTTTTTAAACAATTTATAAAGTGCATCCCAACTTTTTTAAAACACCGCACACTTTTTTAAATAAATTATACTTGGGTATTTGTTTGAATAATGTTTAGCATACGGATTATGAAAGGTGGCAATTAGACACAAATTAAGCCGCTCTAATAGTGTTTTATTATTGAAGTATTATAGTTATATGTTATTTATATATATGAATGGTTCCATCAAGGTAACACCGGCCGTTGTTTATTTTGTTCATCAGTCAAAGTCCACCAACATAATGTGCCGCCGTCACGACAGTGTTACTAGAGTCCCACCGTGTTATGTCAATAATAAAACCTATACATATATAAATAGAGCCCCACAAATGTATAAAAATGAAAATCAGGTTAAATCAATAAAAAAAACATGTATTTTTCATTTCCTCCTCGCTACGCCTCTGCGCCCTATTATTTAATCCATAATCGTAAAAATCATAATACACCTATTCCTCGATTAAAATGGAAGAATGATTTATTTTCTTAATGAATCAAACTTAAAAATTTAGAAATTTTTGAGTTGAATTCATCGGACCATACGACTTTCGCCCTATCTTTAGATGCCCAATTTCAGTGTTTTCGGGCTAACTCTAACCTTCTAATTTTATTCATTTCTGAAAGCTACGATTTGTATCAGGTTTTACAATATCTGAGTCCTACATCGTAGAGCCTTCTTTTCACCGTCTCCGAAGAAATGGATGGCCCTCCGCTTGCAAAGACTTCAGCAGCCAGCTTTGAATACGTTTTTCGACGATTTTTAAGAGACTCGCAAACCAACATTTAATCTTCCAGGGCAGTTTTTCCCAGTTCTTGGCTTTAATTTGTAAGAACCACATTCATTGAACCGCTTCAAAGCATTTTAGACAGCATATCGTGAATAACTAATGTGCTTACTAATTTCCGATTGATTTAATTCTAATAAGCTTAGATTACATCGCGGTTTTTTGATAAAATATTTCGGTTAGACTGGCCGCCCCTAAAATCATTCGGCAGCGTGCATCGCAAGTAAAATTTTCAAAAAATTAAAATAATTGCTATTTTTACTACCGCCCACACTTTCAAATTAAATATTTTTTTAAATAATTAAAATATTGTAAACGTTACGTTCGAAATTGCCCCATCAGCCGCTGTTATTTTATATAATACAATTTTTATTATGGCAATTTCGTTTTGACAGCTGCCGGCCGGCCATGACTCGATGTTGTCATTTTCTAATGTTTATTTATAAACATTCAACTTAAAGAGTCATTTACGTGTAAATAACAATGTCGAACGTCGTTTGGCTTCAATTTAAAACGACATGGCTCACCACCATCTTCAGCAGCATCCTTTTCTGCGCCGTTACTTACTTGCTGTTTTGGAATGAAAATCAAGCCATTCTCGTCACTAAAGCGTTGGACGAAGCGTCCAAAGCGCTCGTCACCGTCGACCCTTACTCGAATAATGTCGAAACGATACACGAAGGAAAACTGATACACACCTATGGCCCCATCGAAGTTATGGAACCGTTGACCGAGCCGGATTATAACATACAAGTGTTGTCGGTCAAGTTAAAAAAGCGGGTACAAATGTTTCAGTGGATCGAAGAGGTTAGAAACGCCGATCATTTCGGCGATAATTTACAATTCGAGCCGGACATCAACAGCTATTACTATTACACTGAATGGAAGGATTATCTGGTCGATTCTAATTTATTTTATATATCTCCTGGACATCACAACCCGAAAGATATGCCCATGTCCGGTCAGACGTTCGTAGCTGAGAATGTCAAAATTGGTCATTTATTTCTATCTACCGAATTGAAAAGAAAGTTTTCTGATTATTACGATATCACATCCGACGAAAGACCCGATAGGCATGATATTAAATTGCATTCGGGAGCTTATTATCACGGTGCCGATCCATTAGTTCACGAAGTCGGCGATCTTCGAGTAATTTTTTCATACGCGGGTCGCAACCACGATGAATACACAGCTGTCGGTATTTTGGAACATTCGATTATACAGCCGTACATATCTTCGTATTCTTCAGAACCGATTGTTTTATTGAGAAAAGGTCGTCATTCGGCTATCGATATGTTGGCGCTCGAGTTTCGCGATGCGAATATGGTAGCTTGGAGATATAGAGCCGTGGGATGGTTTCAAATGTTCGCCGCTGCCATGAGTTTGCATCCAGATTGGTTTAATTTGCTCTTGAACTGTAGATGGGTGTCTCCGCGGCTCAGGAATCACGGAAGAGTTCTCACTAATCTTCTATTGGCTACGTGCACTACATTATTGATAATATCTTTAGCGTGGATCGTGTATTCGCCTATATTTTCGTTGGTGTTGATCGGTATAGCGATAATGCCCATTATCTATTTCTCTAGTGCCACTCAATATGTACCCATAAACCACGATAGTCACATACAATAAATAGTTAAATTGTGATTTATGTTGTTTTGACTGATTTTATATTTTATACACACGTTAGTGTAAAATATTGACCAATTGTGTATTATGCGTCTTCCTTGGTTATAGAAAAAACAAAATGTATGTAAATATTCTTGCGGCCAATTAATATAACATGCTTTAAATTGTACATGATATAATTGAACGTACACTCAGTTTATGTAATAAATTTACAGATGGCCAAAAATAATGAAATACTTTTAATCAGTAATGATATAGAAAATCTAAATATAAAGTTCAAGCTTTTGATATCAACATGTCCATTAAAATGGTGCTATGACCTTTAAAATATACATTGAAGAAAGGACATTATTTATTTTTCCTATAACATTACCGGTTCATTCAAAAAGTGTATCTAGTCAAATTCTATATATGTATATCTAGTAAAATTGTAATAGTGAGTGCTTTTACTTATGTCCATTTACCACATAATGTAAATAAGTTTTTTTTTTAATAAATTGTTTTTTATTATATTTAAAATATTATTGCTTTAAATTGTCAAATATTCACTCCAAAATCAGATTTTTTCTTAATTTTAATAAATTAATCAATTCTAAAAATCTAGTTTATTAATTCTGTATAATGAATCATTTGACTTTTTAACTCACTCTACTTAATTTTTTTCAATATGTCACTATCTTACGTATTATACTTAAAATTGTATACTAGTAAATAAACAAATTTCTATATTTAAAAATAAAATATAAAAAAATAACTGTTTCTATCAATAAATAGCACAATTTTAATTGTAAACAATTTGCGTAATTATTTTACCCCTACTGTATTTAATATTAGAATGTTAAAATTTAAAAAATATCACTGGATTTCTTTCAATTTATTTCTACAATAAATACAGTAATCTATAAAATATTATACACATGGGTCTCAGTCAAAAATACTATTTTTGTTACATACAATAATAAATAACTAAAAGTATTAATTTTACATGTGCAATTAGATAAGATTATATGCATTCGTTTTGCGCAATATCCATTAAAATATTGGAAGACGTTAGTTTTTATCAATCGACTATCGAGAGATTTGCTGTATAGTTATAAAAAGCGTTGTAAAAATATATAATCCATTAGTACACGACACTATTTATTATTTGTAAAATATGGCAATGATGCATCTTTAATTTCTCAAAACGCTATACAGCTTATTGTGGCATATATTATATCAATAAAAATATTATCACTACAAAAACGATGAAGAAAAAATAAGTATGTATGTACATAATTGTAGAATAAACTAAAATAACTTTATATACACGGCACACGATCCGATCAAATATGAACCGCCTTCAATTCAAATTCAAAACTTTCACGTATTCGTCAATTTTCTTCAATCATTACCATACGTTCTGTAAATTTTACCATCAGTCACATAAAAACGATAAATTGATAAAACAATAATAATCACATTTCAAATTACATCACAATATAAAATTGCACTATAGTTTTCACATTCTTTCAAACATAAATCTTCTAATATTTTTGATAACAATTAAAAAAACACTTATTATAAGTGAATGCTGAAAATTAATTACACATGCAAATTGTGTATGCGAAGTAAAACCATTTAACGAATCCCTCGCTTCTCGCATATCTAGCAACATAATATGATTTAGAAGGCGTCCACCGATTGAGTCAATTCTCCGTAAGTGCTCAAAAGACCCCGGCAAGATAGCGTAAATTCTCTGATGGATTCCATCAGGCGCCTCTTATGACCGTAATTCCTAAAAAAAAAAAATGTTAAAATTTTCATTTTAATTACTTACAACACAATTTGGAGTGATATTACTTCATAACACCCTTCACAAACTGATCCTTCACTTGAAGTGTAGCTAATTCAGTAGGGAAATTTGGTTCTTGTAGAGCGTTTTTCAACCATGTGCAAAATTCAGTCGGTCCTTGGACGGGTACATCATCATTGTTTGGTTCTGCCCAATTATTGCGAGCTAACTTCCATAGCAATTCCGAAAATGGATCAACATGGTTTCGAGGTACGAGTATTCCTACAAAATATAAAATATAATCATTTAAATTAAGCTATAAAGATTTTCATCGATAAAATACAGTACGTTATGAAAAAGTGTAGAGTATAATTTTTTATTTTTTATATAATATACAATTAGGGACGTATTACCACTTTCACGATTTCGTTATGTTAAGATCCTTTTCTAAAAAGTACGAAAATAACGAGGTTTTCTTCAATTTAAAAAAATAAACAAGCGCTTACCACTGAGCTCGACTAAACATGAAGCTATATCTAATGCTTTAGAATGAATATAACTTATTTCCGTTGGAGAATACAGCGAAATAAATAAAAGCAACCTAGTAGGAGAAACAGGAGATAGCTTTGCTGAATATATAAGAAAAAAAGGTTGTTATTATAATTTAATCCTACCTATGGATAATAAAAAATAGAAAGATGGCCAATGTACATGCTCATTTTTTTTTTAAGTATTATGTGTGTAAACATTTATTAGACATTGCAATAAGATTTAAATTGATTCATCTACCTCTGGAAGCGAAGAGCTTAGAAATTGGTATAAAACAAAAGCGTGAGCGACCATCGAAATTGATCGTACAGTAAAAATATTTTTGTGTTTTTAAATAATATTAATTCAGATACTTTAATAAATATGTTAAAAAATTCTGGAATAGTTTTCTGTTTTGAAATAATGTTAATAATATGTAAATGAAACAGAGTACAATTTTAATGATCAATATATAAAACAAAATACGCATTTATTGTAATTTAATGGAAAAAAAGGATTGTTAACTATAACAAGTTTTTCATTTAACTGATGGACAGGTTAGGTGCGAGTGAGCGGAAGGGAGCGAGCGTTGGTCAGAATAGTGAACACTCCATGAATAACTATCTGCAATGAATCTATTTAAAATGAGTATTATATAAATTGGTATCATATATTTTTTTACAATCTATTCTGAATTTTAGCATTTATCGCAAAATGCTAAAAATTCATGTCTCTAACATTTTACCATCTACGCATAAACAAGCTATAACTTAAACTCTTTATTTTATTTAGTTATTGAAAAAAGTTAACTTTTAATATTAATATTATTATTGTGTTACAAATAAACGCTCTAGACCAATTTTGTTATGTATTTTTCCTGTAATTATTATTACAACCAATTAACTCGACAAACGCACAAAACATATTGCATATCACACTATATTTTTTTAATTGACATATATTTTATAAAATGCTTACAATAAATATGCATTTTATTTAATACATTGCTTATTTAAATTGTACTCTACGTTATTATGAAAAAACTCAAATTAAACA
The DNA here is from genome assembly GCF_051122295.1 of Plectrocnemia conspersa. Lineage (NCBI taxonomy): Eukaryota > Metazoa > Arthropoda > Insecta > Trichoptera > Polycentropodidae > Plectrocnemia > Plectrocnemia conspersa. The sequence goes on from NW_028277176.1 coordinate 17,203,841, forward strand.
TTATTTCAAACGTACAAAACTATCGCAGAAATTTTATAATTGGTCACCCATCCAAGTAATGACCACACCCAGTGCTGCTTAGCTACAGTCGTTCGCTACACTAACGAAAGGCTAATGCACAGTTTATATGTTTTAATGCACACTACAAATAAAATGTTTCTCAAACTATGCATTAATTTAATGCTCATTTCTTATCATTGTAACGCATAAACAATTAGTTTTATGGAACAAAGTATTTTTTTAAATGCTAAATCTCTTAAAATTAATACCCTATTCCAGGGTTTCCCAAACTTTTTCAGCGACGGAACACTTGGCAAATCCGAAAATTTTGGCGGAACACTTAGCTTATTTTGCTGTACCCAACTTCTAGGTACTAAAAACTTCGCCTTCTCTTGACGTCATAAATCTTAATTAATTTTAACCGTCACTTGCCTTTCATTATGAAGTAGAATATGTTTAATTTTTTTAATTTACTATAAATTTTTGTGAAATATCTATTTAGGCTCCGCGGAACACCAATTTTAGATCCGCGGAACACCAGTGTTCCGCGGAACATAGTTTGGGAAACCATGCCCTATTCAATAGCACCCAAAAATATTTATTCCCCCACCCTCCCCCACAGATATTTTCGAAATGCTGTAGTAGGGGATTATACATAACGCCATTAAATAACGTTTTTAAACAAACCATAAGCACTCATCATAATCAAAACTCCTATAACTTATACAGTTATAGTAATTATATAATGTATTGTGTTACCATCAAAACAATAGGCTTTGTTTGAATTTTATTTGGGAATTTTTGTGGCCATTGGGAAGCAACCACAATGGTATATTTTATATAGGAAGAAATACTTATGCTTCATTAAAGAGGCGGAGTTTGACAATAATTAATTAATTAGTTTAAATAAACCTTTTTTTCATTCACTCAGAGAGAATATATAAAAGATTTAACACTTGCTCTCTTAGACATAGAGAAAGATTTACTTCAACATACCTTCAGCACTTCAACTACTCTATATTGGATCGGTATTGACACTGCTACTGAATACTAACACGTGAATTACATCTGTATTTGATATACTTAATAACTTGTTCAATAGCTATATACTGACAGTGTCTCACTGGTTATTTATACAATGGACTAGTTACCTATACAATGGACAATTCTGTGTAGCAACGCAGGACAGTGAGGTAGCAATTTATCAGCTTGGACTTTGGCATAGTTTCCGAAAAACTGGCACGCCGATTTGCTTGGACCTTGTTCTTGCAAACTTAAAACCAACAAGCCTAAAACAATAAAATAAATATATTTAGAGGAGCGAAACTATTATTTATTATTAAAATAAAATAAAATATCTGACCCAATTGTATGATATCTTGCATCTGAGAATCCAGACTTTGCAACACATGAGGTTTTTTATTCAAAATAACACCTAGCGCCGAATAAAATGTATCCAGCAAAGGAGCGTGCGTCGATAGAGATTGACCTTGAGTCACCGCCTCTCCGGAGATTCGTAAAACAGCAGTAGCCGCTGCCATGATCGCATCGCCCCCAACTTCAGGTACCATTAACGACATCTAAAACAAGATTTATATTAATAAATCAAATATATATATATAAGCTATGATCATTGACTTACGATCAATACTGACCATTTTACAAACTTCTACGTTTGACGGATGAGGATAAACTTCCAGACTTTTACTTGTGACTTGAATCAAATCGGGCAGTAACGGCATACATTCGTCTTGCAATCTTGTAATTATTAACTTAATCAGTTTGAACAGTGGCTAAAATCATCAATTGATTGTAGACTATGTATTAAAAATCTATTTGTCATGTCCAGAATCAGTACTTTAAAAATATACATGTCTGATTGATTCTGGATAATGCAAAAATGTATGTTTTACCTCAGTGAGTGTTGGGTATTGTACTATATCAGCGAACGTTGGCAAGAGAAGAGTTAACGGAACGTACGCATGTTTTATCTCACATTCTAACAACGACAGCAACAATGCTGACGCTTGTTGTAGAGCGTTTGAACATTGTGTTATTTGGCGAGAAGTCAGCTATAAAAAATCACATGAATGATATCTTTCGATACTATTATTTCATATAAACACATACCTGTTTTTTCTTGGCCGCTTGAAGTTTCGCCACAATCGGAGTTATCAAATTTGTCAAATAAGGAGCTGCTTCTGTCGGCGTTAGAGATGCTGCGGCACAACCTGCAGCTCTCATTAATTGAGAAGCAACCAACGGAGACCATTTACTTTGTCCTGACTGTAAAACAATATTATGAGTGCATTATTGACTAACCAATTTTATTTAAATAATTAAACCCACTAGTATATGTCAAAAATTCCCTTTTAGCATTTATTAAAAATATTATCTCACCTGAAAAGCTTGTAAAAGCTGATGGGCATGCGGTCGAAGATATTTGCTACATTCTTTACACAGCGCCCTCAAAGCAAACACTCCCAATGAAGACAATTCCTTCTTTTCTACTGCCATCCATGTAATATTCAAAGCGCTGCCAACAATCTCTTCGATAGCAGGATTATCAAAATTTCCCAACCAGTCAGCATAAGCAACTGTATTGAAAATACAATTAGAGATAAATATATAAAGGTGACAAAAATAAAACAAACGACACCTTTATTTCTAATTCTTTTAAACTGTTAATGCACTAGAAAATTCATTTCATCCAAACTATTGTAAAACAATCATATGTCAAGTCGATCAGTATACCATAAATTCAGTCGAATGATGTCAAGGAGTTAATATTTTAAGGAATCTGGGGCAGGACTTCTATTATTATTATTCTTCTCTAAGAATCAAGTTCTTAGAGAAGAATAATAATAATAGAAGTTTGATCATATTTTTCTATAGCATTAACGTTTCAAAAGTTTCTGGGGTTTTTAAAGCTAAACTTAATAGAACCGATCTTACCGAAGCAACCTAGAGTGGAAATCAACACTTGTTTATGAAGTTTATCATAAGGCAACGTCGTCAATATCCTCATGAGTGATAAAATAGAAGTCGAAACTGATGAATGTACAAATTCAGCTAAAGCTAAAAAGGCATGTATGTCAGCTTCTAGAGCGCAACCGCCGTCCGATAAGCAATTTTCGGTGATACTTTTCATGTGATTGTCTAGTTGCAATACCAAACTATTACCCAAAACGGTATGACAGTACACCTATAAATATATACAATTAATATACAATAACTACATTACATTATACCAAATAAAAACTCAATAGCGATAATTACAAAAGTATCCCCAATGTCTTGTCTATAGCATCTCATCAATTCTTCGTCTTCAGCAGTGAATTCAGAATGTTGCGGCGTAAACGTTGTCTTTCTAATCAAAATGATCACTAATTGTTCATACCACGGTCTTAACGCTTGCACGACAGATTTTGAATTATCTTTTGTCCATAGTCCTTCGTCCTATATTTAAGTTCATACAGTTAGAAATTATATTGAATTGAGATTTAAAAAATCTGAATCACCTGTAAAGTGAACCAAAAACTAAATGCAAGCTTTGATCGACTCTCTTGAGTGGGATAAATTCCAGCTGCTCCTGAACAACACAGCAATAGGCGTAACATATCCTTGGCGCATCTTGTACTCTCTTGTTTAGTTTGAATCTGTTCGCTGTTAGTCTCGCCACTCAAATCTTCTTCAACCAATGAAGTGGCAATCCAGCGGCTGTGGAACTCACCTGCTGCTACCAAAGTACTATATAAAGCAACTAATAAATCCTGAAAATCAGAAGGAATAATATCATATTATCATATAATAACATCTTAAAGGGCAATCGCGGTAACATCAGTCCAATGAAGAAAATTGAATGGGTTAATGTTATCACAACTAGGAATTGCAATATTGGGGCAAAAATTGACCTTCGGTACTACCAGTATTACAAAATAAAATAACGGTAGTACCAAAAATATTTTTATTTTTTTTTGCTAAAAACGATATCTTCATAGCTTAGAACTACGAAAACGAAGATGCTCATATTTCTTGAAAGCAGAAACGAAGAATAAAATGATACTCATTGTAAGGGATTAACGTAAGTAGTTTTATCAGGGTAGGATATCAAAGTGGAATAATATTACCCCTTTTAGTCCAAAAGAGCTGAAATATCGCCCCACTCTATCTATAGGAAAAATCCCACTAGCTGATATTTTGGCGCAAATTTTTAAAATTTAATTCAACATGTTAGATATGCGTACGATACATGTTAGATTGTACGATATGCGCGACGCGTCAACATAAAAAGAATACATTTGTTTGATCTCAGGCAAGTCTAACGGTAGCTAGCAGTTTCCAGTAAGTATATTATGTAACAGAGAAATGAAAAAAAATGAAAGCCTGCTTTTTATGATAAGGATGGCTGGCGAAGTGAAAACAAAAGCCGGTATTGCATACACGAAATTCTTTCTACTATTTGTACATTTTTATCTCCGTTCATACATATTTTTACGCAAATAGTCCACGGATTATGCTTCACTAAACATAGGTGTTAAATATCAGCAATAAGTAAGTCTCTTGTTTTATATAACTAGTCTTCTATATGCGCCTACATTAACACCAATGTGTAAGAACATCGTTATCTAACTGCTTGCTTCTGTCGCTACCGCGTTTAGTAAGAAATGAAGAATAACAGATGTATCAAAACCAATGGGAATAAGACATACAAAAAATAAAATTCAGTGCCTTGTTTGCATGCAAATTACAAAGTGAAACGACACTACACTGCATTACACAGTAAAAATTGATATTTTTAACGGAGATGCAAGAAGTGCAATTATTGCAGAATATAAGAAGAATCTGATGCAGCAAACTACATTTTTCAAAAAAAGTTACCGCTACAGAAAGATCCAGCTGCTTCGTACAATGTAGGAGCTAGTGAAAGCGAAATAACATTTTAGTGACAGTGTATAGTGAAGAAATGTGCAATAGAAATGGCGAAACAATTAGGTGACCGCAAATAAGCTGAAAAGTACGAAGCAGTGGCATTATCTCTCACCGATAACTCACACGCATGAATACGTTTCTAAAAAGTTGCATAACGAAATATCAAAATGCGAATACTTTTCGTTGTGCCTTAATAGAAGTAATTTAATAAAAGTTCAAAACTATATTATGAGGTTTAAAGGATTTGACAAATACTCATGCATCGTTACTGATAGAGCCAAGGCCATAATAGGGCCAGAAAGCAACTTTCGTGGCCAATTGAAATAAAAAAATATTAAATTCCCAACAATACACTGCATAGTTCACCAGGAAGTCCTCTGTGGGAAGTTTTTACGACATGTAAATGCCATGTAAGTAGTTTTAAAAATTACCAGCATCGTAAAAAAGGTAATAGAGCTTAAACTCATCGTAAGTTTCGTTAATTCTTAAGTGAGGTTGATATAACATAATTTATTTAAAAAATACTAATAAATGATTATTTTTTTAAAAATCGTATATGTTAGGCCAAATTGTCTAGGACTAAAAGGATTATGCAGTATTTACGTATTTTTTATTCTATAATATTTACATAAACATCTACAACTCAAATTTAATTAATGTTAACTTTAACAAGAGTAGAAATAAATAAGTATATGAGAGATAAATCTGTAGAAAATAAATATGATTGAGATATTCTAAAATAAATATTAAATCTGCAATAATTAAAATAAAATAACAGAAATATCACAATCATCAATCATATAAATCTGTTTAAAAAAATATGTCGCATTTTGAACAAACAGATTTACAATTTTCTACGCACTCCTTTCTCATAAGGTTCTTTCGGATAATCATAACAGACCAAAATAATAGGTAATGTATTTTATTTAAATAAATTAGCGAGTAGTGCTCTGGCCCCTGGTATAAGAATTTAGGAGGCATTCAAAAGCGGTCGATCAAAGAGGATATTTTTTCAAAGATGTCCTATTTTTATTGTTTCAAAAGAAAAATTTGGCGAATAATGCGAGCATAACTCGGATTATTTTTTCGGTCAATTAATTAAAATAATAATGTCAATACCGGTATTAACTGTTCTTCTCTCGGTAATACCGATATTGAAAATTCCAGTAATGTTGCAATCCCTATTCACAACCAATATAACATAAGCAGTAAATATAGTTGAAGAATTTTAAATTCCAAAATGGTTAAATTATTAATTAAGAAATACTGGTATTTCTTTCAAATTAATATATCATATTAGTGATTTTAAGACATACTCCCTTTACAAATCAACCCTCCGTTCACCTGCTAATCATCATAACCAAGACGGAAAGTCCTTGGAAATTGATTAATTAAAGATTAACGTATTTCATAGTTAAATTAAATAAAACACTAGCCACAGACAAAAATAAGCTGAACCGAAATTCTTACATAAATAGGGAAATAAGAACCCAATACCAGCAAGTAATGGATTATTATATTTAAAAAATGGGATGTAAGATCTTTCACTTGCAGGAAAGCTGAAATAGTGAGAAAAATTATGAGATTGCACAATATTATTTACAAAAGTTGAATATATAAGTGGTTGGATTTTCAGTACAAAATCAGATCACTCTCGCTATTGAGACACGAGCAACGGATTTATCCGAATTGTAATTATCATGTAAATTTATAAGAACTTTTTAAAAAAAATCAAAGTGAATCGATGTTACCCAAAATAACTGTATAAGTGTCGATATTGAACCTCATTTGTAGCATGCAGGACGTCTTCGGCCTGTAATATCGGTTCTACAGCATCGAGCAATAATCTAAACAGCTGGCAGCAAACTGTAGGATATCGATTTGCATCAGGCTGTGTGAGTGCAGCCGCTGCTGTATTCAACGCCGCTTCACATGCTTCCAATTCCGCTTGACCTAATTCGCCTCTCTCTTCACCAACTTTATTGTTTCCCCTAAAACAAATCAAACATTTATATGATGAAGTTCATAATGAACTCCCAATGTATTCACACCAAATTATCTTTACCTATATATTTTGTGCAACACTTGTAAAGCAGTCATTACAACCGGAATACACTGCAAAGGAGTTACACCGCATAGTTGAATCCACGATCCGGCACATTGACATGCACCTTGCCATAAGCCGACTTGATACGACCAATGTGAATCCGTCATCTCTTTACTAAACACAAAAATCAATATTTAAAACCATAATCTAATGCAATATAATGAATACAACAAATTTTAATTACATCGAGTCATCAATTTGTAAATGATTGATAGCCAAATCCAATATTTGAACAGTGTATTGTTGCAGATTCGTCCTAACTATGCTCCTATTTTTTATAACCATACTATTAAACTCTTCCGGTATCACAGATAGTATTTCAATCAATAAAGATGCGTTATTAGTGGTGGACAGTTGATTTACTGTCTCTAAAAGACCTTGTCCTCTCTGTTGCAATATAAACGCCGCTAACTACAATAAAATATTGTTTAATGGTACAAATAGCAATTGATAAATTAATAATTGGGTGCTTACACTTATGCACAATCTATTTAATACAATTTTTGGACCGTTAAATGATGCCATTATGGCATGCATGATTCTATTCTTCAGTTCTTCATAGTTGTCAGGAGGTACTTCGCCCCAGCATCTTTGAAGTTTAGTGTGCAACGTCGTAGCGGCGAAAAATTGAATCTCCGTACTCTAAAAATAATAATTTATAATGAAATATTTACATAACCTACAATATTATGCAAGAAATATTTTGCAATAAGCATAGTTTTGAAACAAGACATAATAATATATTATTTAATATATTTTTCTCTTCTAATTATTGATCCAAATATTGACAGATCATCTAATTTTAAAAGCAAAATGTCCAATAGTAGAATTGTGCATAAATAAAAAATGAATACCTTTTGAGAATCCAAAAGCTCCCACACGAAGCTCCAAGCTTCCGGGCATCTCTGCGCTTCGGTTAGCCATTTGTGAGCCTCAGCTCGCTCGCTATGTTCGCTCGAGTAAAATACCGAAACTGCATGCTCCAAATTTTGCGCTGTATACGCCATACCTGTCAAACACAACAAGTATAGAGATCAATTACGAAATAGACCATGATGATTGTCGTAATTTGATACTTTGTTTATTGTACACTTGTACCTGCGCAAATAAAAAATCGAAAATGTGGTGTGAGAATCTGTCTCAACTGACGTTTAGCTCTTCGTTGACTTAAAGAGTCATTATCGATAATTTTTTGACCATTAATTGAATATTTATTTTTAATATTATATTTTTATTCAATAATAATATTTAAATATAATTTTCTTCATTGCTATTATTTTAATATATAAATATTTATACATTAAAATAAATTTAATAATTTAAAATCAACTTTAGTCGGCAAAATGTATTGTATTTTATGAAGCGGCGCAATAAATAAAGATCAACAATAGTGAAGCGAAACGCTAGCTTAACAGCAATAGTACGAGATTCCATAGCATAAGCAGATGTGATCACCTAAAAGGGAGACTTTAGTGAAGCCATGCCCCTCCTCCTACTTGAATGTATAAGAATCAAATTTTCGTCACAATATTATTTTCTCCATAGCTTCAATAAAACGCATGTTTTTACTATAATATATATTTTAATAAGATACATCAATTATGACTATCACGTGTCTGTACCAAAGTTTATTACAAGATTCATAGAGCCGCTAATTTATTAGAGCAGAAAATCTTTATTTTTATTTTTAGTAACATATCTAATTCTTGTCAATCCCTACGTCTTGTTGACTTTGATGAAGTGAAGTTAAAGTTGAGAGCTCGGCATGGAATTTAAAAAAAAATTTAAATATAAGATACGTGATAATTTACTTAAGATAGTCGAGTTCGTACACAAAAATCGCTTTCGTACGAAACTAATAAGCTCTAGTTGATGTGTGGATGGAACTATTTTAAATAACACCCGAGACATTTTAATACATTGACTGCCAGATTACCACCATACAAAAAATACTTTCGCAGTGAAACAAGGAACATACATACTATATTTATCACACTGATAATGTACCTACTATACATATACAATAGAGCAACCAACAACTAGCGATATTTTTATTACTATCTTTGCAAGAGGGTATATAAATAGAAAGCTTAATTGCCCTATAAATTGGCAGTAGCGTAAAATATTCTTTAAAATAGCTAAATAACATTATTTTCAATAAAAATATATATATGTATATATATATGGTCGTTATTTTATGTCTTTACACCAAAATAAACGAGTGACAGTTTAAAGCATGTGCATTGTATTCTAGAACTGTCGAATCGGATGTATCTATTTCGTTCTATCAATGAAATTATCTTTTAAACACAATACTCTAATAATATAATCTACTCGTTACATAATTATTAAACATAATGAGTAGTTCTCGGGAAATCATCACACTCCAGTTTGGAAACTACGCAAACTATGTTGGGGCCCATTTTTGGAATATTCAAGAGCTCAGTTTTGATTATACAGGATCTAAAACTACGGATATAAATCACGATGTCTTATATCGGGAAGGAGCGGGTTCGACAGTTACTTACACACCAAGATTGTTGTTGGCAGAGTTACGCCATGAACTCGGTTCTCTGCCGGCTAGTGGAGGTCTAAACCCGAAGATAGACCAGGTTGAGGCAGAAGTTATGAATTGGACTAATGTAGAGACAAAGGAGGAGCCACCCATTGAAAAGAACGACTATTTGAAATTTATAAACAATGAAATCGCTGACCCTGATGTGGTGGAAAAGTTTAACTTTGAAGAGAACGTTAAAACGTGGACTGATTTATTATTTCCTCGTTTTCATCAAAGGACCATATCGTCGATAAATAGTTATAGACAATCAGGTGATCAAGTAAGTTTGTTTAAACTGATAATGCGGTGAATTTGAATTTTCTTTTTATATTAATAATGATTTGTTTTTTAGAATTTATTTAATGTACATCTTACTGGAAACACTCAATGGAAATCTCCGCAGTTTTCCGACACGTTTACTGATAATATAAGAAGATATTCCGAAGAATGCGATAATCTACAAGGATTCCAGATTTTATTGAACGCTGATGATGGGTTCGGCGGTCTTGCTAATAGTTGTCTTATATATCTTTGCGACGAATATCCAAACAAATGTAAATTTAACATACCTCTTTTACCAGCTTTTTACCAAGATAATGAACCAACCAATGACAAGGAAAGAGACGTTTCAAATTTGAACGACTCGACTAGATTAGTTAATCTAGCTCTAACGTTAGATGGTTTATTTGAGAATAGTACTTTGTTTGTTCCTATGTGTTGCAGCGAAAACGGATGGCGAAAACCCGGAAATAAGAGACAGTTTTATAACGTAGATTATAACCACAAGCTCAATTATCACACATCTGCAATAATTGCTTCCGCATTAGATACCATAACTTATAGTTATAGACTGAAAGATACTGCAGTAGCACTATCGGATCTGTGCTCAGATATGACAGGTTACGGAAGAAAAATGGCAGCTGCCAGTTTGGGCTTACCGTTTCATATGCAAGAACAAATAGATTTGATCGATCATTTGGATAAACTTACCAATCCAATGTTTATTCCTATCACTCCCAGCTGTACGATTCCACAGGAAAAATTGTTTCAACATGTAACTGTGCGCGGCATACCGGAGAAAAGATTGAAACAGACATTAAAGAATTCTGACAGGCAGATAAAAATGGAAGCGTATCGTTGCGAGAGCGTCAAGGAGATGTTCGAGTTCTATTTCCAATGCAATTATTACGCTTCCGCTTCTTATGTCACAGCTTCGCCAATTGCACTCGAAGTAAAAACGCCTTATCCAAAGATTTTCCATCAGAATATGAACAGAAACGGATTTGTTAAGGAGTTTGTCGATGATGATAAAGAGGTCGAACGAGTTCCTATTATAGCCGGATTGCATAATGGAAATTTCTTGTTTGATACTTTGGAAAAACTGTGTAGAGAGGCTAAAAGAGTAAAAATTTCAAAGTTACATAGGTTTGGAGAAGAAGGTTTAGAAGCGGATGATTATTCAGAATGTCTGAGCAAAATTGCTGAAGTACAAAGTAATTACGAAGATAATTATGAGTTGTAATATACATAACTAGCATTGTGAGATCAACAGAAAGCTATCGTAACTGACAATAAATCATGTATGTAAAAGTAATATAACAGCAAATCACGGTGCTACAGCTTGAGTGTGGACTTTATTCAATAATCTTCTACATCTCACTCTTCTTACTCTCAAGTTAATAGATCATTTATTGTTTTGCGGATTTCATGTCGTTCACATGAGACAGATTCTGTATATACTTGATGATGTCAGGCTTCTTATACAACTCATACTATTTGCTGCTGTACACAACGCCAAGTACTATCCTTACACATAGGTCCAAAACTCTGTGTCCTTGTCTCATATACAAGGGCTTGTCTTACCAGTCTTAATAGATTTTATTTATTTATGATATATGGGTTCTTTTGAAGATTCTGTGTAGAACAAAATACCTGTATGCTAAAATTAGTCTCCTATTAATTTTAGAGATCCCAAATAAATAAATTCATCAGAACTGTCAATGTAAAAACTGTCAGCACGGATATTGTCTTGATTTAAACCAGTTTTTATGGCTTACATGTACATTATTTTTGTATTCAAATGCAGTTCCATTTATTTGTACCTCATGGAACGCCTCCACAGCTACCAATTTAATGCAGCCTATGATCTCAATATCGTCTACATGTGCAAGTAACTGAACTGATTTTGGATAATTGGTTTCTTATTACCCCACCAATTATTTTAAAGTTTTGAGTGACCTTTTCCAGAGATATGTTAAAGAGCAGACATGCGAGAGCATTGTCTTGTCTCAACCCGTCAAAAGTATTAAAATCATTAGAGAGTTAATTTTGTATACAGATCTGACATTCCGCTTGTTTTATTATTAATTTTGTTGTACTGCATACACTAGAACTAATAAGAGTGGAACTGAATTATTGTATTCTGTAAACGTTTTAATCATCAAGGTTCTTTATGGTGGCATATATTATATTTGTGTTTGCATAAGGTTCGAGCGATGTTTAGAAGCAGGGACATCATTTAGGTGGAGCAGGCGGGGCCATTTGCCCAGAAAAATTCATGTCATTTAATGAAATACTATGAATTTATATGAAATTGAAATATTAAAAAAACGATCACTGACTGGCCTACCTTTGCCCCCCCCCCTGGAAAAAGCTGAAATGTGGTCCCTGATTCTAAACCAGAAATATTCAAATATTTGGGTTATCCCTCAAAGAAAATCTAAAAAAACAGTCAAATCTATCCTGAAAAAAATAGTCATTTCAGAAAAATCAAATCAGAATATATTTTCACTGGTAGATACATATTTTTACTGGCGAAAATTTAATTTATGTCAGATGCTAATAAAATTATATCAATATAGCTTTTCCATATGTATATAGATTTACTTACTTATCATTATTTATTTACATGCGATGTATAAATGTTACAATTAACGTGTATTGTGAAAATATAATTTAACTGTTAGGCGCTAGTAAAATTATATGTTGCTCTAAGATGTCTATGAAATTAAATTTGATAGTTGTGAAACGTACATTTCAAACCCAACTTAACCTAATGAAATAATTAACCTAATTAAATAGGTCGAAGTCTAAAATACAAACCAACTCAACTCGTAGAGAAAAATATGTGGAAGAAGTACAGACAGACATCACATCTCGCATATTGCTCCATAGTTTGTCTGCACATGGATATTACACTATGTTTTAAAAATATGGTAGCTATTCTTATCAATATTACTACGAATATCTGGTATGAGAGTATTGGTCAGTATATTCAAACCAAATTTTGGTCAATAGGAGTCAATAAAAATAATTATCACTTCTCAGAAGTCAAAATTTCACGTTAAAAGCAATAAAATCGTAGCGGCGCCATCGCAGTAGGAACACCACTGCGACGGCAACAGCACGATTTTATCGCTTTTGATGTGGATTTTTACTTTTAAGAAGAGAATTGTTTTTCTGCGTTCTCCTATTGGTCAAAATTCCGTTTAGATATGCTTCTTTCGATTCTCACTTATAAGTCGTAATATTGATATAAAAAGTCTTAATATCAACGTCAGATAATCAAGCGTTTCCACTGCGATGATACGATTTTATTGCTTTCGCCATGGATTCTAAACAGGGACATCATTTGGAAGGGAGAAGTAGATGGGGAAATTTACACCCCCCACCTTGTACTTGGCCAGAAAAGGCTGAATTGACGTCCCTATCTAGAAGCCATAAGAAAGTGGTCTATTTGGTTTTTATTATTCCTATTTAGGCTGCGCCACATACATTTATGAATATATTTATGTAAATATAATAATACCACTAATGAACAACCATGCGATACAGCGGCAAAGTTTTAGTCCAATATTGTAACTATGTTTGTATTTTATGACTACTTTGGCATTCATATCACCTAAAACAATACTATCATTTATGAGACATTATTATAGTGTTTAATCCAGCCGAAAATTAAAGGTAATATATTGTATACCAAAAAATTGAGAAATACTGGCTTTAGTGCATACTGTTGTGATACGAAAAACACGTGTATTTTTAAATCATTGAATTTTCTCCATTATATTGTTTATATACCTCATTTACGTAATTTAATTTACTGTTGTATTGTTTGAAACGAATGTATAAAAAAATAATAAAACAACAATAAAAAATAACAGCGTCATAATTTATTTCATAATAATATTGTACAGAAATTCGATACTCTGTAAATACTATAATACATTCAACTCGTTAATTTTTTTTAAATTTTAACTAAGCCCTTAATCTACGTAGTTGATCTCTCCAGCGCTCTTTCTTTCATTCGCGTAATGAAAGCAGCTCCTTTATTTTTCCTAAAGTTCTCGTATGGATCACTCATATTTATATCTAAAAATAAATAATCATATTAATAAATTACGAACCCACTTATAAATCATTTTAACGTACCTCTTCCTTCTTTTTCTCTAGAACTAGCACTAACTGGAGCTGTGATTCCTTGCCCGGTCGCTCCCAAACCTGCTCCTTGCGTCCACCCCATTTTCCGTAACATTTGATGACCTTTATTGGTTGCATCCAACTCCGATATATTTACACTTCCCTCCCTTAATTTATTTAGAACGATTGAGTATTAAGTTACATGTTCATATCAATCGAATGACTTACGGATGAGGCGGAGATCTGTTGGAAGCTCTGGAATGATAACTCTCCGAGCTGCGCTCGTCTGGTTCGGGGCTGTTTCTGGTTCTATTGTGAGTTCGTCCCGGCGATTGCGACGGAGACGAAGAAGTCGGAGATGATCGTCTACTTCTCCGATTTGCTCTTCGACTTCCATGTTCTCTTTCAGGGGAAGGGGATCTGGTTTTAACGGGAGGCGATTTCGATCTTGACTTTTCTCGTTCTCTACTTAGACTGCGACTCTTCGACCTGCGGTGTGGCAATTTGACAATGTATGCGTAAAGTATGTATTAAAGTAATGTTTTATAGACGCTCACCTATATCTTCTGATCGGTATCGATCTGATAGGGAAGTGTTCCAGTAGAATTGGGGAGGGAGAACGTGATTTTTCTCTTAATCCATTTTTTATATCATCTTCTTTTTGCTTTCGAGCTGCATTTTTAGCTCGATAATATTCGTATAGACCTAATTTCTCCCAACCTTCACTGTGAATAAAAAAATTTGCATCTTTAGATAGCCGATTTTGATAAATATACTATAATTTTCATTTTTACAAACAAATTTTTTAAATATACATAATTTTTACTTCTTAGTACGTGGTTTATAACCTTTTTGAAGTTTTGATTATTAAAAGCAACTTTAATTATAAGAAAAATTCTAAGAGCACCAAAATCAAAGAATAAGAAGAAAAAAATGATTACAAATTAAACAGATTATATAACAGTTTAAAAAATATATATATGATACATTTTCGTAAAAGTTATAACTAAAAATACCAAATGAAATTTATTTGAGGCGAAAATAATTTATTTCAGCAATATTAGGTCTAATATTTAAATTAAAGAACCACTGCTTTAGTATTTCGATAAAAAAATCATGCAAATGAATAGCTTCAAGCAATACTTATGTATAAATATAATTTATGAAATCAACCTCTCGATTCAAGAGATGCCAGTTGCAGCATGGTTATTTTAACCGAATGTTAAAATAAGTAAGTAAAGTAAGCTACCAGTGAAATTCCTAAATTTAAACCAAATAGAATACCACAGCTCAAATTAGCCCTAAATATTGGCAATCCCATTATGCTGCAGAAGAAAATGAATCCACCAAAAATGTGCAACGAAACGTACTGAGGCAGTGATCCTGACTAGCACATTCAAAGACAAAAAAATCCTATTGATACCCAGCATTTTCCTTTCTTGCTTCAAGTATCTTGAATTTTAAATACACCTTAATTTCGTCATGATAATTAATAAGTAACTAGGACAGTCAATTTGATAGAAATTGAATTGCAAAATATGACAAAGTCATGTACGAAAAGTAGTTTACTTTTTTACTATTTATAAATCGTAATTAGGATGTGGCACTGTAAGCATTTTGTCTTTTTGACTCTTGCCATTGTACTTAAAAATTAGGCACTTCCCCTGAGGAAGATTCCATAGTCGTCAACACAGAAGGGAGTCATAATTTTTGTCATCGTATAACATATGAATATCGGTATGCTCCAAAGTTTGACAATAAACATATTTAGTTGTACATATATTCTGCTATAATTGGCACCAAGATAAGGTTGAATATGGATTTGGTTTAGTTTTTAAGATATATCCATGTTATACTAACCTATCTTGAGGTCTTGTATGATTTGGGGCAGCATAGAACGCCTTTACAGCGGCCAATAATCGCTCAGATGGTGGAGCTGGAGGCGGAAGTTTTATAGAGTCCGGATCCAGGGGTTTGTACTCTGTATCCTCCAACTATAATGAAAAGGGCAAAAAAAGCATTTAATTGATGTATGGATATACCTAAAATACAATGTATTAGAAATGGATAACCATTATTAGTGGCACCATCAATCCCGCCGGTAATTCAAAGTAAGGTACAGACGGGAGCAGATCATCCGGACAGACTTCAGGTACGCTGCTGGAGAATCCTGGAGGCGGTTTCGACAAATCTGGCATTCCATTATGGAACGAGGGCGGCGGTAGGACGTTCCCTTCGAAGAATCCAGGAGGCGGTTGAGAAAGATTTATGGAAGGTGGAGGTACGTTGGAAGAATCATCACTGTTGTTTGCAGGATTGCTGTTAGAGTTCTGACTGTAGTTAGAATCGTATTCGTAAGGAACATCTCCACCGTTATTACTTTGTATTCCATTGGAAGAAACGTAATTTTGATCATTTTGGGAAAACAGAGGCTGATTGTTGTTGCAGAAACCTTGCTGTTCGTAAGGCGGCGGTATCTGATTGCCTTGTAGCATGTTCCCTTGTTGATTGAACATCTGTTCGTTAAATGGAGGCGGACCGAAAGGCACGTTTTGTTGCATGTTGTTCGGAGGCATAATATTATTTTGCTCCGGTGGCATCTGAGGAACGTTCAACTGTTGCTCGAGAATCTGCTTTTGTATCTCAAGCTGCTGGATTTGTTGCAGTGAATGTGTCACAAACGCTTGGTGTTGCTTTTGATAACTAAAAATTGATAATAACATTAATAACCTCATTTAGCATAAGAATTTATAATATAATCACTTTTCAAAAGTTGTTTTTGTCTGTTGAGTCAAAGGTGTAATAAGGTTGGCGTATTGTGAAATTAAACCGGTGGTGTATTCTTGGTATGAACTTGTCGGATCTTTCATTTTTTCAATAACAGACGGAACAAAATAGTTGCTCTTCGACTCCCACAACTTCAACAATTTATTTAATTTATTTTCTTGCTCCTCGGCTATCCCTGATGAATTAAATTTTTATAATATATTTTATATTAGTGTAACTTTTTAAATTACAATACCATACCTATGCTGGCATTGCAAAACATTGGAACGACGACCGTTTCCAATGCTTTTTTGAGTTCATCTGCGTTTTTTCTAGCGCTAAAACGAATAGAACCGATGTTTGTTAAATCATAATTAAAGGTAATTATATTAGACTATATTTGATATACCAATGATGTAAAACATCGTTGACTAAGTAAATAATATGAAGTTTTTGCGTAAATATAGCGCCAGCGGTAGTCACTTTCTTTAATAGATATTGAGATATAAATTTACATGATTCATGGTTTATTGAATGACTTAAAATCCATCCTTTTCCTAAAATGTAACATTAATTCAAATACATGTATATTATTTTAAGTGTTAATATATAAATTACCAGTAGAAATGCTATCTTTTGTACACGAATCGATGATTGGTTGCAAAATTCCGTCGAATTCACTTATTGAAATGTTACTTTCGTTAGATAAACGCTGAATCATTTCAGCTTGTGCATTAGCAACGGTGTCTTCCAGTTGAGATTGTTGTTGTTGAATTAAGACCTATAAAACGTTTTAATTAATAAACATGCATAGTTGATAGACATGTTAAAAATAATACCGAATGTTGCGCATTGAGGTTTGCTTCCGATTGTTTAATCTGTTCCCGAAGCGCACTTTGTTGAGTGAGTAAAGCTTCAATGGCATTAGCCGTGACTGTCGCGGCTGCTATTCCGGGAGGTCGCTCCGGTACTAATTGTCTCGTTACCCACTGCGATAAATTTGCAGATGGACCTCCGTGGCTTCCGTTCGAATCCATCAACGGTATGGGAGGCATTCCCGGTGGAGGGTTATTTTGCGGAGGAATATTATACTGTCCGGCAGGAGGGGGAAAATTATCTCTTCTACCGCCTTGTTTTAAAACTGCGTTAAAAAATATTATAAATATCTAATCCAAACCGTAATTATAACGTATCAAATAACACTCACTAGCTTGCTCCGTCGTCACTTTATACTGATAATAGTTGAAATGCTCCCCTCCATACAAGAAGCCAAATTTAGGGTTGTTTTTCTGCTTCGATTTGGTCATTTGTTCGAATTCGGGTCCATTTCTAGCCACGAACTGTGCGAGTTTGTCTATGATGTTTCTGAGGTCAGTGTCTGTGAGTAGAAAAATTGCTTATTGAATATATCAAGTATTGGAATTTGAGGTTAATTTTTCTAGATTACAACGATATAGATATCGGTAATCGATTGTATTGCATTGAAAAACGTTGCGAAAATTAACTAGCCTTTTGGTGGTTGTGGAAGATCCATGATAAGGCTATGACAACTAAACTATGCGCAAATTTACTAAATGACAGGACGCAGCCGCCATCACCGACTTATTTACAACGCGCAGTGTTACCACTGAAAAAAATATAATGAAAAATTTAAATTATTTCTTTATATAAAAATAGATATTTGTATAACATATTGCTACCGTGGTTCTTTTAAGTCTTAATCGTTTTTTTATTCTCAAAACATCTTACTTTCTAATGTGAAAGAAGACGAGTATTATCAAAAAAGTAATGATAAAAATTTCCCGAGTATTATTGTATAATATCAGTTTAAATCCGTGTCACGGCAAAAGCTCCACGGATTTTTGCTTTAATGACTAAACGTTCACGACAAAAGTTCCACGCAACAAATGCTTCACACGACAAATAATCCGCACGACATTTCGTCCAACGATAAAACGTCCACAAACAAAACATGCAAAAGGATTTTTTAATAAATCTAATCTTTCCTGCTAGAAGAATATACTTCAACCGCTGTTTATTATTCCTGAATTTGATTATTCTATAAGTTTTTCAGTTTCCGTTTATTTAATTTAATATTGTATTATTAGTAAAAAATAATCTGTTGATGATGAATGTATAGCACATTAGGTAAGCATATATAATTTTATTGATTTTCAGTAGGTTTTGTAATAAACGCACTGATAAAAAAAAATAATAGCAAAGATCAATCATATTTTTATTTTTAAGTGATTAAATCGTGCAAACTGAAGATATCCAGTTTAGGAAGTATAAATATGTATTTTATTTTAGCAGCGTATTTGTTTTTTTGTATAATTGTAACTTTATTTTTTGATTTAAAAAATATGACACTCAATAAAATTTGTTTTACACGATCTGATCTGATTTGATTGGCTCACTTATGCTTAGTTATCTGCGAAAAAGTAATATACAAATTTTCGTCAACACTCGATTCGTCGATTTATTAAAAAATCATTTTAAATATGTTGTATGTGAACTTTATGTCGTTGGACTAAATATCTTGTGGAGCATTTATCAAGTAGAGCTTTTATCGGCTAGAGTCAGTGGTCTTCAGCCTGGTGGTCCGAGGACCAGCGCCGGTCCGCAAGAAATTATTGGCGGTCTGTGCAAACTTTCACCCGACTCGGGAATACAAGATTCAGGGAATCCCCTACTGATGCGACACAGCCTTGGTAGTTTTTTCAACTTCATATTTGTGTGAAAAGACTTTCATCTATGTCAGTAATATTAACCAAATAGAGGAATCGATTGGATGTTACTTCAGCGCTTCGTCTTTTAGAAAACACGCTGCAACCACGTATATTAAATTTGCTTGCAAAAAAGCAGCAGCAAATGTCGCACTAACAAAAAATTGTAATTTTATGGCATTAGATTAAATAAATAATATTCTATCTAACATTGGTTTTTATTTTGGGTTGACGTCGGTCCGTGAAATATTTTTCCCATTTTTGCCGGGCCACGGATGTAAAAAGGTTGAAAAGCACTGGGCTAGACTTTTTGTTGTTGACGTTTAGTCGTTGGACCAAAATTCCGTGGAACTGTGTAAATTACAACTTTGAGGCGATGCGCTTTTTTCTAAAAAAAAATTGACAACAGCAAAAGGAATACACGTCTTTTAAAAAGTAGATTTATTTTTAAAATGCTCAGTACTAGAAGGGATGACTGAGAGAAAGTCATAATTTGAAGATGCTTGAATGCAAAATATTGATCGTATAAATCATAAAGTTCCCTAATTTATTTGTCATATGTGTTACGAATTTAGTGACGTTTTTAATAAAAGTGTGCTAATAGTAAATTCCCTATTCAAATTAAAAAAAAAAAAAAAAGTTAACGCATGACATTATGCTGTATCATACTCAAGTACGACAACAATTAAAAAGACACACAAATAATTAAATAACAAATTTAATTTTCAAAGATATAAATTATTTCTAAAACAATAAAATACGGATGATACATAAATTTAACAATACACATGTTAGATTGAGCAAATGAAAAACCTAAAAAATATTATTTCTCGTAAAATGTTCAACACCTTTAAGATTTCGCACGAATTCACACATCTTAAAAAAAATAAAGCCAAAAATATTGTGTATTGATTACATGCATTATTAAAAATCTAAAGTCTATATTAAAATAATTTAAAATTGTACTAATTCACATATAAATAATTTATTATTTATAAGTAAAACCTGCGCGGATTTTAGACCTGTCTTTGCACTGGCAACCCTTGTCAGACGTATTGATTCCTTGCGCACTGCGGATTCAACGTTTCAAATCTTCTTTCTTCTGTATAAAGTGTTTTTCTTCTGATCATCATGTATACTGTGGTACTTATTATTATTCCTTTAATTTTACCCTATTTATTCCATGCATTAACACTTCTTGTAGTTTATTATGAAAACAAAATCAATACCATGACATCATTGACAATCATTTGACATCTGTCACTTTAAAATTATTAATAACATTATTGACATAAAAATATATCAAATTGATATTACTTCTTCTAAAAAAATCATTTTATGAATTTAGTCGAAAAATATTTTCTAAAACCATTATAATATGCTATAAGACAATAAAATATACTGATCGCCTAAAAAGAGATTGTTGAACAATCGCGTCTCAAATCAGAATATAAAATTTGTTATTCTTCTAATGTAACGAATGCTGATGAATAATTGTATTGTTTTAATGGTAGTTTTTAATTATTTTTTTGTTTTTTCACAGCGAATGAAAGCAGGGCGTTGCCCGACAGACGAGTTGGCAATAACTAACTTCGCCTTCATTAACGCAAAGGACTTCCAAGGCGATGTCAGGTACATATTACGTCGCTACGTCGTTTTTACTTACTACGAAATTAATACAACAAAAATTTTTATTTTTAGGCATGTCGAAGTTTGTACGGGTCCTTCACAACACTTTATATTCTCTGTTCAATCCTACCCTGATTTCGAAAGGGGCGCTGTTGGATTTTCGGCTCCGCAGAGAAAATGGGCTACACTTTCTATCGGACAGGTATATATTTGTACCATTATTACTATAAAAATAGAATTATTCATATGGATGTGTATATATATTTAACAGAATATTGACGTGAAACCATTCCCGGCGAATTCAGCTGAATGCTTGTGCACTATGGTGGTTGAAGCTGATTTCATGTCTAAAAAGACGTAAGTATAATTTTTTAAATAACCTATGCTTACAATAAAATATTTTTACATAAATTGTACAAAAATTAAGTTCTTTGGATAATACGTAAATATTGTAACTGTGAAACCACTAGTCACATTTTAATAACAATGAATATATAGTTTTTAGATGTAGTTTACAATAATTAATATTAGCATAATTTACTTAGAAGTATATTATAAAGTTTATTAAATTATGTCACAACTTAATATTTTTTCAGAACTACTACAGAACAATATGATTCAGATCAAATGGCAGAAGATTTCTTGAATAACTTTGCTGAGCAAATATTCACAGTTGGACAACAACTGGCATTCAGCTTCCGCGATAAGAAAATACTATCCCTAGTCGTTAAGAAGTTAGAGGGTATGTTTTTTTAATTTGGTATTCAGTTAAACATCATATCTTATTCACTAGTCAACAACCCAATGTATTCCAAAATCCGAAGAAAAACAGTAATTTAGATATTAGTTGCAAATCTCTCTCTCTTCCTCCTGTTCTTTCCATTTTACACCACTATAATTTTCCAGATCTCAAATTGCTTCTATTTTACTTCTCTCATTCGCCCTCAGCGTCTCCATATAAAAATGTTGAAAATGCAATGAAATTTATTAAACATAATAAATTATTAATATAATTATATAATTATTAATATAATTATAATAAAACAGTAGAGTAAATTATTAATATAATTATTAATATAATTATAATAAAACAGTAGAGAGAATTTAGCCCTGTTATACACCTTTCTGTACTTCAAAACTCTCATTCAGTATATTAAACCTGCTTAAAAAATTATTTTCTATCTACAGCTGCTGATCTGGTTGCTCTAAAAGCTGGTACAGATGCTACACCGCGAATCGTGAAATTTGGTCGTTGCCTCAAAGCTACATGCGTCCAATTCCATAAAGCCGAATCCTCTTCTCTCAACCTCACTGGAAAAGCAAAGGGGTATGAATATATTTTAATATAATATTAATCAATAAATATATTGTATGACTTATTCTAGTATTCAACCGAGGCAGTCAATCATCAATCCCGATTGGGACTTTGGAAAAATGGGCATTGGCGGCTTGGACAAAGAGTTTAACGCCATATTCAGGCGAGCATTTGCATCGAGAGTGTTCCCTCCAGAAGTAGTCGAACAGTTGGGATGTAAACACGTGAAAGGTATTCTGTTATATGGACCTCCTGGAACTGGTAAAACACTGATGGCCCGGCAAATCGGCAACATGTTGAACGCTAGAGAGCCTAAAATTGTTAACGGCCCTCAGATCTTGGACAAGTATGTAGGTGAGAGTGAAGCCAACGTGAGGAGGCTCTTTGCCGATGCTGAAGAAGAAGAGAAACGGGTAGTTATTTTCTCATATCTAGTTTGACTTATCGCTAAGCAATCGATATTATCTATAACAATATTTTTATTACTATAGTGTGGTCCCAACAGCGGCTTACATATCATTATCTTTGATGAAATTGACGCTATTTGCAAAGCGAGAGGTTCTGTAGGTGGAAACACAGGAGTTCACGATACTGTCGTAAATCAGCTTTTGGCAAAGATTGATGGTGTCGAACAACTTAATAACATCCTGGTAATTGGAATGACCAACAGGAAAGATATGATTGACGAGGCTCTAATGAGACCCGGAAGATTGGAAGTTCAGATGGAAATTGGTCTACCTAACGAAGAAGGCAGATTCCAAATCTTAAACATCCACACGAAGCGAATGCGAGAGTTTAAAAAGATCAACGAAGACGTTAATAATAAGGTTGAATAAATCCTTATTCTTATTTATAAATTGCATATTAAAAAAAGTTTTGGTAATATTTTTGTATTTATTAATGTATAGGAAATAGCAACATTGACTAAGAATTTCTCTGGCGCTGAATTAGAAGGTTTGGTACGTGCCGCTCAATCAACGGCTATGAATCGACTGATCAAAGCCGCTTCCAAAGTCGAATTGGATCCTCAAGCTATGGAAAAGTTGTACGTGAATCGAGCAGACTTCTTGCATGCTTTGGAACATGATATTAAACCAGCTTTCGGTACTGCGGCTGAAGCCCTCGAACATTTCCTTTCGCGGGGCATCATTAATTGGGGTACTCCAGTTTCATCCATATTCGAAGATGGAAACTTGTACATTCAACAAGCTAAAGCCCCCGAATCCAGCGGTATTATTACTTGCTATATATTGTTACAAGTACAAATTTGATTTATTGTTAAAGCAAATATTTATGTTTAGGTCTTGTGTCGGTACTGTTGGAGGGTCCACCGAATTCTGGCAAAACTGCACTCGCCGCACAGCTCGCCAAGATGTCTGACTTCCCGTTCGTGAAAGTTTGCTCTCCAGAGGATATGGTCGGATTTACTGAAAGCGCTAAATGCTTACAAATCAGAAAGGTTTGCACATACCAATAAAGAACGAAAGGAAGAATGTTGACTTTTAAACTTCTTGCAATCTTATGGCCATGCTCCTTAGGCCTTGATGTCAGTTCATCGATATTAAGAGTCTCGCCAAGGAATGAATGGACTTATTTTTTTGCAATGTTACTCGGTACTTAATCGACTTTTCTTAACTGTTAAAATGCAGTAATGGAATTTAAATAAAAATAAAGCGGAAAGAGCAGGAGACCAACGTCCCTACTATTTCGGATTTTTTGGACCAATCCTGAGATTTAGGGTAGAAAATGAATATTATTACGAACTGTTTATAACGGTGCTTTTGTTTTGCGATTATATAAGTTTGGTAACGGTATTCGCTACCTGATCTTGGAGACAATATTTGAGTTGCCCATCTTTGGAATGCATCTAACGATTGTCTTTTAGAAGTGCACTAGTTAACCGCTTTTGGCGAGGAGATGTAATGAAGGGCAAAAGACGGTCCGATTCGAGATTAGTTTTGTAACCCTTTTTATCTGGTCTTATACATCTGTCCTTGCATATTATGTATTGTCATAGTTCACGTTTTATAGCTGTAAACTACTATTGGACATATCGTTTTATGAAATGATCTTATTCTCAGTTTGTACATGATCAGTGTACACCGTTTGTTCCAAATCTGCGAGTACTGATCAAAAATAAATAGAAGACACTTATTCTGCAATATTATAATAATTTATTAAAAATACCACCCTTCTGAGTCAATACAGCGCTCGAGATGATCATAGAAAATTTCGAAACATATTTTGTAGAAATTTTCCGGAAGTGCCTCTAAGGCCTCGGCCGAATCCTTTTGAACGTTATCAATGGTGTCAAAACGTTTTCCCTTCAATGTCAACTTAATTTTTGGGAATAGCCAGAAGTCACAGAGAGCCAAATCAGGTGAATACGGCGGGTGTCTGAACACTATGATGCCTTTATTATCCAAGAATTCACTTGAGGTAAAATATTTTGCTTGAGGAAGAGGAAAAAACAAAAAAATTAAATATTGAAAATATTTTTTAAAAACTTAGAAATCTGGCATTAAAACTAATATTTTCGTATGAAGTAGGGCGAGTGAATAATCGGTGTCATTCCGATTTTGATCAAAAATGCGGTGTGAGCCGTTGTGCGTGGCATAAATTTTCAGTTTACTTATAAATATAAAATGTTATCAACTATTCAATTCCTTAAATATAACTATTTAATTAGGTGTTTGATGATGCATACCGTTCAACTTTATCGTGCATCTTGGTTGACAACATTGAGCGTCTCTTGGACTACGGTTCGATCGGTCCGCGTTACAGCAATTTGACTCTACAAGCTTTGTTAGTTTTGCTGAAGAAGCAACCGCCCAAGGGGCGTAAATTATTGGTGCTTTGCACCACAAGCAGGAGGTAATAATGTACATTTTATATTAATCCGGTATATAATTAATTATTAAAATAATGCTGTTATTCAGGCAAGTATTGGAAGATATGGAGATGGTGTCCGCGTTTACAGGCGTATTGCACGTACCAAATCTATCTGCTCCTGATCATCTGATAAGCGTATTGGAGGATTCTGACGTATTCACTAAACAAGAAATTAAGGCAATAGGACGAAGCGTTCACGGAAAGAAGTACGTAGATTATCTAATTACATCAAATTTAATTTGTTTTTAACCTTATTTATGATCTTTAGAGTTTTCATCGGTATAAAGAAGCTGCTGGGATTGATCGACATGGCTCGTCAGACCGAAGACAATTACAGAGTTGTCAAGTTCTTGTCCAAGTTGGAGGAAGAGGGCGGACTGGACCAATAAGGGGTGCCTGACCCCTAGCATTTAGTCAATAACACCATAAGACCGTACACTGTTACAAATAAGC
This sequence comes from Plectrocnemia conspersa, assembly GCF_051122295.1. Lineage (NCBI taxonomy): Eukaryota > Metazoa > Arthropoda > Insecta > Trichoptera > Polycentropodidae > Plectrocnemia > Plectrocnemia conspersa. The sequence goes on from NW_028277176.1 coordinate 17,229,637, forward strand.
CTCTTCACAACGGCAACTTAACGCATCTCATATCAGACACCCAAGACGCAGACTTATACGTCAATATTAACATCGAACACGAGAGTGCCAATCAGTCAAAGCAAAAAGATCTGCAAATGGACGTGGTGTACAGTACAAAGTCTGGCTTTTGCGAACTATCGTCGTTTTCAGACGGTATATCTTTCGACGATGCGTCTCAATCGCCGACGATTGACATTCAGCATTTGAACGAATCGGAATCGCAGAATTCGCACGATAGTTCGGACTCGCCGTTGGTCAACGTTTACGATGACGCTGACGAAAGCTGCACCGACGAAGACTTGATACCGTTTGAAACGTTTATCGACATGGGGCAATTTTGATTGTAAATCTCTGTTAATGAATGGTAGATAAAGATTTTTTATTACTTATATTAAAATAATATAAACCTTCTCATATATACAATCTATCAAATGTTATAATCATTCTATTTATATTGTATGTAGGGGAAATAACAAGATCAGCCAGTTGATATCGAGGGTTTTTTCCATTCACGCCAATCTTACAAAAGCTTTTCGGAGAGTTCTAAGAATCGAGTAAAGTATGAATACGTTCAAATATTTCATTCTGAAGCACCTTATTGCTGTAAAAAAGATTGGCTGTTTAGTAAATCTATTTATATCCAATTTTGAGAACTTTCCCAACAACTCGAGTATAAATCTTGAATCTAGCTAAACTAATCCTACATATATAAATAATAATGCTTATTGTTAAGTGGGGCTAAAGATATAATATAGATCAGAAATCTTATGAATATCGTATGACGCCTGTGATGAGAAATCTTAATGACCCACTACATATTGTTAAGTTTGAATTCTGCGTAGCTCGCTAAATTGTTCTTAAAGCGACGCTTGAACGCTTAAGTATGTTATTATTATAAATTTTACAGATTACGGTCTTATGGTGCAATTATATATTGAATATATGATGTAATAATCTATTGAAATAATTTTGAATTTTTCGCTTCTCAAGTTTATAAAGCATTGTAAGTTTTTTTATATTATTATTTAGAGTTTGAGGCGTTTTGGTGTAATTTATGATTTGCTAGTTTCAAAGTTGTACTTTGAGTTATCACACATTTATTTGCGTGCGTATTATATAGTGAAATTGATTAAATGTTACGGGGCAGTTCATTCTAATGATAAACGTTGTATTATAGTGTTATGTAAATATTTATTAAATAAAAAGCTTTTGAAAAGTAAAAAAAATAGTTAAGATTAACGACAATTAATTAGTCAATTTTAAAATTACGATCTAACAATGAACATGAAGTAGAACTTTTATCGTAATAATTGCACTAATTGTAAGTAGACGTCTTTCGTTGTCAAAGCACTCGTGTTTGTTTGTCACGCAAAATATATCAATACAGCATAGTTATTTAAGTCGGAACGATTAGTAAATTGCGCATTTTTTAAGTGTTACCACTTTGTTATAAACATATATATTTTTGTATATATTTTTTACGTAGCGTAATGGATTGAATGCTGTTTTTAATCTTATATAATTTGTGATTTTTTCAGTTGTATCATATTTGAAACATTAACCAATTTTAAACGATAATAAGAAACTAGAGAAAATAAAGAACAACTGCCCAGTGACTAAATCGATGTTTTGATATCATATTGAAAAGAAAATATTATATTTTATCGATATATATTTCTGTATGAATTGTTGAAGTTTAATAAGCGGTCAAGTCAAATAACACTCGTATTTATTTAGAATATAAGTCACACTAGCATGAAACTATAGAAACTAATATATACTATCGTTTAATAAATATTTATTATGATACTAACTTGATTATTCAATAAAATGCAAACATTCCATTTGACGAATGTTATCAATGTAATTTTCAGTAACAGTATATTTTTTGTTTTAAATGTATTAGAGAATATATATATATAGTATGTAAATATATATTTTACAGTACTTGACTAACGTCGAGTACAATATATTTATCTGGCGGTTGAGTGTATAAAGATAAGACAGAGGAATTGTATTTAGGATGATTGAATCATATATTTGTTCCAAAAGGAATATCAGTTGTCGGTTTTTGGTTATGACATACTTAGCCAATATTAATTACGTTGACATTTATTCCTGGAATATATGCTGTGATGTTTATATAATGCAAACGTTTTAGGCATAAATTATAAAATAACATAATGCGAAAATATCAGAACAAGTAGATATTTATAATATTCATTTTTGTGATACTATTTATTTTTCTTCTCATACCGTCTATAGTTTTTATTATTTAAAGCGCTGATTCTATAATGTCTGAAGAGAATTATTAGAATTATATCGATAAATATAATCAATAATATATGAAACGTAGAGGTTTTGAATAAAATTCAATTTGCGGCTGTCAACTGTTTAAACGTTACAAAATTTATTGTTAACTCGTGTAATGTTATAACAAAATAAATTCGGTGTTGTACATATTGTTTTTATTTGTATAAACTTGGATATAAATATTAAGGCATCAAAATAACACTTGCTTAATATGTGTTTAATGTTACTAATTCGATATAATAAACTTATCATATTAGGAAGTATTGTTAAAGGCATAAATGGAAGAAGCATTAGGTAAAATGGCGATTGTTCAAATTACACTATCAATAAAATATACCAATTCAATCTGAGTGAGGCCATTATTAATCAGACGTTGTATTTAAACTCTTCACATTTGAGCAGCAGTTACATATAACAATTTCACTAAAAGATCTATTAAGTAATAGGATTTGTACTTTAATATCCAAATTCTACATTTATTGAATTAAGGCCTCCGTATTCTGGTAATGTTTTTTACAATGCTTTAACATTCATATAATATATTTATCTTACTCATAATAATCATTTAAGAATTTTATATTTAAACAATGAAACGTTGTCAATGTCCATATGCTGATTTCAACCGACTTACTTCATTATGAACAAGTATAATACGTACTTAATTCAGAGTGCAGCTAAAATTTGCACTTCGACCAGCAAATAATAAAAATTCAAGTTTAAAATTTTTTATCTGTTTTAAATACATAAAATGCAGATGGTGATCTACCACAAATGTCAAGATTAAGTTGTAAAGGGTCAAGACGGCCAGCTTACATATATATTACAATAATTCAGATTGATACCAATATTTTTTTTAAGTACTGATCTAAGCTTCGGTCATATATTGTGACACCTGCAATAATGCTGAGCTAGACTTACAAGAATAATACTAATAATCATTAAATATATATTTTTTAATATTGTAGAGGTGACTATGTATATATAAAAAAGCTGACTTTACCTCTTAACATAAATAATTTAATTAAATATCGAATATTATGTCGATATATACAATTTTCCAAAACTAAAAAGAGATCTGACACACGATCCTATATCTTTAAATAAATTAAGATCGCATATTAATAAATATTTTTTTAAATTAAGTCATTTATATTTCAATTAAAAATAATTCCAACAAGTATTTTTTTATTAGTTGATCAGGATGATACTAATTGGCGCATTCACAAGCGTCGACCCAATCATTGTACACATCTATAGGTTCCGATAGAACGTTTGTTGTCGTTTGAAAGTCTTCCAGACAGACTCTACAACTTATTTTTGCCGTATTTCTACTCTTATCCCTGAAATGAGCAAATGATTACTTTGTATAATAATATAAAAATAGTCGTTTCATGTAAAAAGAAGTTGAAGCATTACATCTTTACTTCGCAAGATTTTTCGTGATTGCAAAACGGACAGTTAAACTGCTGATCGAGAGGTTGGATCGCCTTTCTTTTCGTCGGAGGCTTTCGCTTTGACTTACGACGTCCCATCTCAAATCTGAAAATAAAGTAATAACAAATAATAAAATCAATGTGTTAAGAGCAAATGTTACAAAAATTAAATTTTACAGGAGAAAAATAACTGTTGCTTAAATAATTACTAGAAATTTCTATTGCTATTTCACTATTGTTTTTATGAAATTTATATTAAAAGATGAATTATTTTGGGTGATACATAATATATTGGAAATTTTTATCAAGCTATACGGCCTAGTATAATACATATTCGGTCATAATATAATTTGACGGTTTTAACAGGTGAACGGTGAAATATTGCACTGTAACAACAAAATGGCGTCCTTCGGACACTTTAAATGAATATTATTTATACAATTAGTTAAGAGTCGGAGTAAAACAACATATAATACGTAAGAAAATGATTCAAATCATATATTAAGTTTGTAAAACATCAAAATGTACCGGTAGCGTCTAACCGCGTGAAGAGCTGTCAACCGCCACGAACGGTGCTGCCAGTGGACAAATAAGATTCCAAACTTTTGGTCATAAGGCAGAAACATTCATTATGCCGAAATGTAAGAACTAGAATATAATTATTTATAATTTATACAGGATATTTTCTAATAGAAAAACATCTTAAATAATAAAAAATATATCCAGCAAAAAGAAAAATATTTAGGGTGAACCCTTTATCTGCTAAGGTGACTTTCATCAATTATGTCACAGCTTTATCGTGAATTATTTACCCCCCACCCCCTCTATGTTACAAGTTGCGATTGAGCTAGACTTCTGTTTGTAAGAATTAAGAATATAATTATCACAATTTCCCTAACTCTCCGCTTCTTAAACTTGTAACTTCATTTATGGAAGCCGCCTAAAGCGCTTTTCAAAATACTACCCAGTCATATATATTTATCGATCTATGCCACGCAATAATAAATTCAAAAATATAAAAAAATAATGTTTTATACCACTGACACACAAATGTAATAACAAATTAGCATATCTATTTACCTTTTCGAGCTTTATGGCGTCAACAAGCATAATCGTTAATATTTCCGCCGAAAGAAAAATCAAGCCCGGTGATTATTGTTGCTGCGCCTCCATCCCTTAACGTTTGAGTGACATCTAAAATATAATATTTAAAGACGTGCGTTTTCTTGTATAAACAAAAATAAAAACCATTCCATATTTTTTCACTGTGACCCATGGAGACTTGTAAAACATCATAAATTTATAGATAATCAAGGAGATCAGATAATCTGAAACTCAGACTGCAATAAAATAATTCATACTTTTTTGTCGGTTTATATATTAAAGTAAGTGCACATGATACAATCAAAGATTATAACTTATTTCATTCTTAAAAAAAATAATAATATATCAATCGATCGCCCAAATTACAAAAAAAATCTCGCATATTTTCACTGTATAAAAAACGATCCAGACCTTTTTGGGTTTCAGGCCCCGATTATTTACATTTGCTTTTCCCCCCCCCCTCCCGTCACTAACATTGATTAATTATTGTTTAGCAGCCAAAAGGTCATGTTAAAAACATTTTACTTTTTATAAATTAATTATATATTAGTTTTATTTTGTTCATAAGAATAAATAAAAAATATAATAGTCATTAGACTGCTTTATTTTGTATTAAATATGTAAAGGTGACCCAAGACAGCTATACAACTTTTTATTAGGCATTTCGTAAAACATTCATAATATTGAATAAATATATGCAAAGTTATTTATGCAGAAATTTCAAGCATATTAATTAATATACCACATTTGGAATATTACTGTCAAATTAAACAAAATAATTCAATAAGATAATTGGCTTAAAAGTTTTTTGGCTCATTTGAAATTTCTCTCTAGCAATCTCATATTGCAAAATTCGACTTGGAGGACAGATTAAGACGTTATGCGTTATGTTTTACTTAACCTGATTTTTATTAAGTTGCTATGTCCGAGTTGGCGCCGGTCGAAGTATTATTTTTTAATGTTTACGGGTTAATGTGTGTGGTAAGCCGGTACGGAATTTTTTTTAATATTTTTATTTATTTATTCATACGAATGTTAAATTCTTTAAGTATTAGGCCCACTGTCCACGGAGACGTCGCTGCATAGACGCGTATTCATCATTGTACGCTCGTTGTACGCCTGCTTGCTGCGTACATATAAACTAACGAAACACTGTCGACGGAGCTGCAACGTCACGCACACGCAAGCTTCATGACGACAGTCGTCAAGCATATCAGACGCCCGAGCTTATCGAACTGCGTAAACGTGTAGAAAACAATGGCAATTTCAGCTGCTAATTTTTTTCAGATCGTTGAAAAGTACCAGTGTCTTTATAATAGTAATCTTGCAAATTATGCAAGAAAAGATATTACTGAGAAAGCTTGGAGTGAGGTGGGAAGTCAAATAATATTTCGTTAGTTTATATGTACTCAGCAAGCTAGCGTACAACAAGCGTACAGCCCACTGTCCACGGAGGCGTATAACGACGAATACGTGTCTATGCAGCGACGCCTTTGTGGACAGTGGGCCTTAGATTTAGATGTATATTGTTATTAGTATTTTAAACCATATATGCATTAATTAGGTCGAAAAACTTTATATGTGATGATCGGTCAAAATTATAAATAAATTATTCATTAATTCCGATATTTTAGAAACTATATAAATTTAAAAACAGGCATTTAAGATGTTAGTCATTAGTGTTTATATTATATGCTATGTTTTGACCTTTTAATATACATTCTGACCAATGTAATACTGTGTTCCTAATTTATAAATTATGAACACAATATTGTCAATATTGTATGATTTATTGTGTTCATAATTTATAAATTATGAACACAATAAATCCGGTTATGGCCATAATTTATAAATTATGACCACAACCGTATTAAAATTCTCACACGAAAAATACAAGCCAAAATATAATATACTCATTTATATATAGTTTATTTAGCCTTAAAAATTGATACTGTGTGCTATGTCACCCCGATCGATATATCTTGGGTCAGTAGTACTTTCAAATACTTTTAAATAAGGTAAAGTTTCGGAAAAACTGTTACGATAACAAAAATCGAACAATGCTTGTATTGGGATTAAGTTCAAAGAGGTTTTGGTCTCATATATAAATACGATACAGCCGGGTAAGGTTAATTTTTAAATGTAGAACTTTTAAATTTTCTAAATAGTGACGTGTTATTTTTAAGTCCTTCCTCATACTTACATGACGTATGCAACACACATGCCATTATTATTCAATTTAACTCGCCTCTAATTTAACCAATTTAATAAAATAGTTTGTACTACATCGATAAAAATCCTCGCTAAGCGGTGCTATGAGTCAGACTGCGTGTATGTTACATTTTGTTGATGGTACTGTCTGTAGATATGTAATATAATATAATATAATATAAATGTCTCGGATTTCATGTATTTTCATGTATAATAAATAAATAAAGATGTGTTTGAGTTTCTAATTTTCCTTATGTTTCCCATTTACATTGTATGCATATCTAGTGTCAATTTTATTATAAAATATGTTTACATATAAACAGCTGTTATCAATATTTAAATAACTTATCAAAGTATACACATGCTTAGCAATGATTTTCGTTTTGCGAAAATAGTAATTTAAAAGCATATTTATAAATTTAAAAATAAAGTTGTACGTCGCAATTGCGTTTTTAAGGCCAAATTGTGTCTGAAAAGAAAAGAATAGTACATTTCGCTGTCAGGTGGAGGCCGGTCTCCGCTGGTAGCAATTGCATCGGTTAGTTATTTAATTTTGCTTTAGACAATGAAATAACAATAAATAAATCGTTTTAATGCTATTCTAAATCATTGTCATTAAAAATCGATAAAAATAAACGAAACGTTCGATAGTTGAGGCCATTTTTTCCATTTTTATTGTGATATCTAGCACACCAGTGAATAACATCAATGAACTAGACTTTAAAAATACATAAAATAGGAATTCTATGTATAAAAAACTACGTGCATGTATACATAATCACGTTACGTTTGATTTTTTAAATTTAACTTTATTACTAAGTGCTTTTATTTTTCGACAAGGTTAACATTTTTTTGTTATATAATAAATATTTAATAAAAAAAAAAACGCATGCTTACATTAAAATATAACCATTTTGTTTGCACGTAATGTTAATCTAAAGACGATTCGTATTTTAATAATATATTAGATTTTTTCAGGTCTCAAATGTGTGTTTATTTCATTATAATCTATAATATTTCATTTTAAAAATGATTTTGGTGTTTTATTTCATTCGCAGAGAGATTTGTTTGAACACTATATAACCGAGACGTTGATCAGTATCGCTCGCTTCATAAGTCTGCTTGATATTATATATAAATATACATATATATATTATATAGACATATTAACATTGTGCGCTTATGAGTTGATGTACTTTTAATTTGCTCGATACATTGTGCGATAATATCATTTTCGATGGTGTATGTAAGAAGGAGACTACTAAACTTGGGACGAAAATTTACTTCATTGTCTTGTTCGAGTCACCGAAGAATCTTTGTTAAAATGACTGCCGAGTCCAACTACATGGCGTGCTTCGCAAGGACGCCGTCGATCACGGGATTCGACGGTGACATAACGACGTTCGGGAGGAGGTGGTACCGGAAGGCTGCACATCGGTAAGAATGTTTTTATGACTATATAATATTTAAGTTACGTGTACATATTTTGAGCAAATCTGCCCTTTCTGATTACAATATTTACAATATTCAGTAAACTTGAACACTTAATACTTTTACATGTCGCATTCTAGTATTGAATAGTGACAGAGGCGTGGTTAAGTTTTTGGTGTCCATCTTAGTAGTACTGAGTAATTGTATTTATTACTTAAATTTATTATTGTGAACTAAAAAGTGTAGGCATATAAAACAAAAAATACATACAGTGTACATATTCAGGATTTGCCATTGCCAAACTTATAATTTTATTGCATGTAAATAATATTATTAAAAACGAAAACAAAAAATAATGTAAAATAACTTCAAACAACATCAACAATATAACATATGAGTATATCAATATAATTACATATTATTATACACATACATATCTATGCTTAACTTTAAATATTTTTTTATACAGAAAATATTTTATTGATTGTTTGAGTAACTAAAACTTATCCCTATTCGCTATTCCACCAACAACTGACATTTCTTAGTGAAATTCAAGTGGATCGCAGAATCATCTTACTCCACTCGTGGCTGACTCCAATAGGCGTGTTGAAATCTTTGTCGCCTCTCTATAGTCAACCTCTTCTCCAGATTTAACTGGCTGAAGGGGCAGATTCCCGGTATCGACTAGAGGCTTTCGCTTTAGAGCGAATCCGGGGAGCCATGCAGAACCAAAGATAGTGTAGTACCATTACCCATTCAAAGCTTAACACAAAGTCTGCTTGCTCACATTATGCAAGCCCTAATATATTAAAAAAATAAAGCACATGGATAGGTGGTAACTGGCAGGTAGTAGCGTAGTAAAGGACTTGCAAGTGCAGTGGTGGTGAGCATAAAGTATGCCTGACAAGTAAGAGAAAGAGAACTCCTAGTCCCAGAAAGAGAAAGTAATAAAAAGTTTAGAATGGCAAATAAATATTTGCTACAAATTTATTTCACTTGAATAAACAAACGACTCCTTTAGTGTTGGTTTTTACATTAACGACCATTCCCGCACTTTTGCGTTTATATTATCCAAAAATTGAATGATGTTTGTTGATGAACTATGCAACATTTTAGAACTTGAAAGTTATTCGAAAATAGACGTGTATCTGAACTAAATACAATTTTTTTTGTTTCTAATGTTTATTTTGGTCATTGATCGCCATATGTCGCTTTTTCAGTGTTTCAATGTTCATTTTTTTAAAATCGTGTTTTTCTAACGTTATAATATATTTGTTTAACCATTCGAATGTTTTTATTTTAATTATGGCGTTGTATAGTTGCCAGTTTAATTTATATTTAAAAGCTCCATAGCTTATGTTAGAAATTACGTTGTGAAAATAGTTGTGTCGCCCTAGAAAGTCGACATAATAATTTGTGCAAAATTTATGACACCAGAGCTCAACGTATGAGAGTTTTTGTTGCTTCAGCAAATAGTTTTTCTGATTTATAGCTAATATAGAAACAGGTGGTTTCCATATTTAAACTGTATCATGTGAAGGACCGCTTTTTATTAAAATTACACTTGCATGATATATATAAATATAGATTAGTGTTAGCCAAAACCAATAGGTATGAGAGCTATCTACGGATTATTCGACAAGCTAACTATTTACTTAAAGTATTTTTATTATTTTTAATATTGACCAGAGACAAAGACAGAATCATTTCTTAAATGTCCGGCTTATTTGGACACGCAGTGAGTCATTTCACAAAACTTTATATTTTATTTGAATAAATTTACATGGCAGTTTCAGCTTAATTTCTTCATTGTCTTTGTAGTATTGACTGGAATTGTGTATTCAGATAATAAATAAATGAGATATCAACAACCTAAACAAGTTAATTTAAAATTGTACATCGTTGATTTGTTACTTTGTTTTTAACCTATTTCAAAGTAAAAAAATAAATTTTGCATGACGTTTACTTTGAAGGCAATAAAGTTATTAATGTAGCTACCTGCATAGTGAGAAATTATACATTTTTTAAAAAATATGTGAAGGTTAAGCGTTTAAAATTTTAATTAAACAAAACTTACAGTTTTAGAAAAATAAAATTTCCGCGAAAAAAGAGGTTTTGTTATGTTTTGAATCACTCAGAACCTTAATTCAAAAGATTTAAGATTCATACAACTTTTAACTTGACTGGCAAATGTAGATAAAGGTATTTCTACAAACATATTCATAACAAGTATATACATATAAAAGAATCAATAAATATATTTGCTTTTTGCAATTTTTATTTTAATATGTTTACCTCAAACTCTAACTAACCTCACTTCTTGTATATTTATTGTATACTTATGGCAAACCCTATTGATCTGAGTATCTGCATGAAAATGCATCCTAAAGGAACCCTTATAATGTAAAGTATTAAGTTTTAGCACTTCCGTAATAATGCACATTTAATATTATTATTATTTTTTTAAATAAAAATATTTTATTTATTGGTAGCTGAATTATAATATCTCAGTTAGCATCTAACCTACTTATTTTTTGTCGCGGTATAGAGTAAAATCCAATTTCACATTTCCTCATAAACTTCATAATTCAATTCCTGTAAAATACATATAGGGTTGGAAATGGATTCGTGTTATGATCCAATATTGTATCTTTTGCAAAATCGATAGTAATTATTGTTTGCGTTAAAAATACATCTATATTTTCCTTAGGGAAAAGAGTAACACCATTACATTTTTTAAATATATTTGCTAGATAGGAAACTTAACTTAACCACGAAACGTAATTCTCGCAATTCAAACAATCTGACAAGAACTCGTGAACTGCCACGTGACAGCCATCTAATTTTATTGTATGGACTGGAAAAATGCACAATAGCTGCCTATGTATTTACATATATTTTAGAATATGTATGTACTCTTGTTTTTAAGGTTCGTGTTTTCATGTACACGTTTGGGATTTTTTTTAACTTATTGCGGAACCTCAAATTTTATTCTACTAATAGGAAAAAGCATAAAAAATGTTTTGTTGTTAAAAATAATTATATTTATGTATTAGGCATAAATATAATTGAACTTTTATTTTGATAGTGAAAATAAATAATATAATTATCGCATATTATTGTAATTTATTGCTATAATTGCGTGATTTATTTATTGTTTTAGATATGCACATTTGCGTATTGCATGAGAATATTTGCTGGGGGCTATCGCTAATATGTTTTTATCCTTCTTATCATTATTGTTTCTCTCTTGGGGGCATCAATATTAAAAATGTTGTTTGTGCATTTTATACGTTGGCCTTTAGGGTCATCTTGAGTCTTGAGGATGATGACATACTGCTTACTTGTGATTAGTAATATTTTGCGTAAGTGGGATATATAGAATTAGAATAATATTTTTGATGTATGATAAACTATTAAGAAAAACATGTTATTGGTTTTATGTATTAAACATGTAATTTTATTAAAAAAAAATATAATACGTAGAATTTTAATAGGAAATCGTGGGTTTAGAGCAAATCGGGGTTACTGGTAAATACTGCTAAATTACCGGTATATATATTCCTAATTATACTGGTATTTCAGTATATTAAAATTTATTGTGATTATTTTGGATTTACGAAATCTTTGTAATTATTATTTTGAATCTACAATAATATGCGTTGTTCTATAAATTCGTGAAATTCTTTTCGACTTGCTTCTAACGAATATAAATAAGATATTTGTTTGGGTCTGGGGATTCACAGGTTATGCTTAGCTTTAACCCTTATAATACCCTTCGATTTCTTGATAGATATGCTAACAATACCCTAGGAAATATATGTTTAACGTAAATTAATTAAAAAACATTAATAATATTTTATTTTATATTTTTTTTGCTAAATTAATTAACAATAAATTATAAAAATTAACATACATTTTTTTAAAACTAGAAAAACGTTTTTAAGCAAATATTTTTATATTATAGGAATTTCATTATTTTTTAATTTTATTATTTTGGCGATTCTATATCGGCTCTAGGGTATTATAAGGTTTTATTCCATTAACTTACTCTATTCCTAACAAACAACATATATACATATATTATCATGCACTTTTTTTTACGAATAATTTATATTTTACTATTTTATCGTACCATCATTTTTCAATCAAATCTTCTTTAGTATACTGTAAGATGTTGTAAATTCGTGTCGTCTGTCTTTTTCATTTTGTTTTTTCATGAGTAATATATATGTATATAATATATACAAAATATAAAAATAAACGCTTTATTGAAGGATATGTGCTTATTTGAAATAGGTACTAGATTGCTTTGTGGTAATACATATAAATTTTAAAAATATCCCTTGTTATGTACACTAATGATAATGATAATAATACTACTAATTTATATCCACATGGGAAGATAGAATTGCTGACTTATTTACAATGATAAACAGTTAACGACTCTTATCATATTGTAAATTGGAATACCGGTATTTTGATTTAATTATCATCAATATTAAAATCAATAAGTATCAATCACATTACGTTTTGATGTATGTATGTCACAAACTTTGTATCTGTGATTTAAAAAACACTACTTGACGATTTTAGCTTTACTTTTCAGCAAGTTTTAGATTTAGACACATTATTCTATTATCAGATCTAGATTGTTACAATGCCCCGATAGTTATATCGGTCGAGTGTATAGAGACATAATACAAATAAATCGATAACATATAGTTTAATATTTCAGATATTTACCCAACTACACTTGGACAATAATGTTAAAAATATATTTACTCAACTACCGTTGGAAAATAGAGTTTCAACGTTTACTAGAATATATTTAATTTTTTTTTATTAAACTTTTTTTTTCAATATTCAATTTACAAACAGATGTGCAATTCTACAATTGTGATATGTTGATGCAATATAATGAAAAGGATAGTAAATCTTTATTTGGTATAATTTTAGAGTAAAAATCTAAAGCCTTTTACAATTTGATATTTTTCGGTATCATTATTTCCCACTCCACTACTGACTAGATTTAATCAACGCATATGTACTCTTCTTGCTTGCATCGACGACAAATGTTTTGTTAGCGCCATTTATTTATATACAATGTTTTTATAGTATCTTGCAGAACAACAAACACTTTTGATATTCGTTAATGAAGTCAGAATGATTACTTATGCATCTGTAAAACCCGATGATAAAAAATAAATTTAATATACAATTCCTTTTTAATTGAACAATAATCGTACAATAACTTATGGAGGGTTCAAAGTGCTAGTCTTTATAAAAAAATGACTATCAAGTTTAATAACTAGAATGGACACATTGTCAAATTGTGTTATCACAATTGATAAAAATTATTATGTGTTTCAACTAATGATTATAATTTTGAAATGGCATTAACCTATGTACAGTGGCGTGACAAGAAATTTTTGCGGTGATTTTGGGAATTCCCGCATATGATGAAAAAAAGCCCCTCGCAATAATTATAAAACGTATATAAAATAATAACTTTCAATCTATAACGTTATATGTTTTAATTTTGTAATAATATTTATTATTTTTTTAAATAATTAAAACACATTTGGATACATACATATATTTATATAAATTACGCAAAAATAACGTTATTTATATGTTAATTAATCAGACAATCTGAACAACGATAATCCAGATTGCTTTTTTGGCTTGTAAACTAATACCAATAAATGCCATGTGGCTAATTTGTATTTACTACAAATGTTATATGTATGCTGGATTTTTTCTGTTTTGGTCTGTGTCCAATAAATATGTTCTAGGATATTTTTGTAATAATACAGATTTATTGGATTACATTAAATAGTAAGAAAGGGTTCTGATTGTAACATAATTGACGCTAGTCTTGCGTTTCAACAATCAACACTTGCGAATGGGTATTGTATCAACGCCAGATTGGATTCAATGACATCTATTATATTTTATACTGATGCTATACTTAAAGTTTTGCATTAAAAGGTAATCACAAACCACTATTAACTTTAAACCATCATTTTCACTTTATCAGATTAGTTTTAAAACTTTAATTTACATAATATAACTGTGGGTTTCATATGAGAATATTTTTTCTAATAAAATCTATTCCTACTTCCAGTAAATCGTGCTTCTTGAACACTCCTCATTTTTTATTGAAGCATTGAAAATAACTCAGCTACATTTTAAACGATTACTTTCAAACGTCTAGTTGTATGGTCCTCCTCTATGGGGCGTGTCTGCACTCTGCCGTGTCTGTCTTCTCCTCATTGGAGACCAGCTTTAAGTATTAAGGGTTGTAAAGCTCGCTGACGAATCTCAATCATGCAGCAATCGTCCAGCTAATTGTTGCACTAATTTCTTAGAACAACGAAATATGTATACGCCTATAGAAAATGACACCTGTTTGACGGACATATTTCTGAGGTCTAATTGTGCAACGGGAATATTGTAACCTTACGGTGCTTTTTGTCTTCCGGTGATATATCGTTTCCTGTGACCATTTCGCAACAAAGAAATATTCTTTCAATGTATCGGAGAATACTTGCGTGTTATTTATTAGAAACGTTTTTTCTAGACGTAACAAGGGCTTTTGTGTGGTCACATCCTTTATATTATATTGTCTAGTTTCACCTATTATTACAAATGATCATCCTTAGTCGCGGTCATTAATGCGAGTTTCAAGAATAATACTCCACAGTAGATTCTATATTATAAAATCTATAACGTGCATCACCCCTCATTTTGTTTATATTAAAATATGTTTATTTATTTAAATGAAATAATACACTAAGCCGCGAATTAAGATATTTCATGATGTTTCTATAATAAGGAAATTAAAAAATGTAAGATAAATTCGATCGTCTTGAATTTTTTTGTATTACGATTTTTATTCGGTTGAATGATACGATACGTGAGTTTTTGTGTTTTTTACAACTATTTGTTTTTAATTAAATGATATTACTGTGTCGTTTATAATAATGTCGTTTAATATTTTGAATATCGTTTACTTACATGTTTAAGTTGTCGCCAATTTAGCATAAGTTTCCCAACTATTGACTGAATACATAATTCACACTGTCATTAGGTTTTCACCTAGATCCAATACGTAAATACGCAGTTTTTCTCAATTGTATTTTAACAAAAATGTTATTTGTCTTTAAATACGTCAACCTTGCCATTTTAGACACTGGGCGCGACGTGCAAACATTTCGATGCGCGACGCGTAAACTGTTTATTCCATCAATCGGGTGAAAGGTGAAGATGCACTGTTTTTCATCCGAGTTTGTTTTGCTTTGTTTTGTTGTTCCATGACCGGTTTACAAACACACTACCAGCGTCACTCTCAGACATATCGCGGTCGTCGTTCCGGTCAGTCGCGCTCTGAGCACGATCACCTTCTTTGAACTTTATATAAACTATATAAATCACTTGAACAAGCAACATTTTGGAATCAACTCAAATCCGAACATTTCTGAAAATAGTCGACTGAAAGTTGAAGACTCATTCAGTTCTTTGTTCTCGAAAGTGGGTTAGTGCTTCGTACGAAATGCCGGAGACTTCTACTTTCGTCGGGGTGTACCCCGTGACTCCTCCGATCACTGCTTGCGAATTGAGAGCCAGGGCTAATTCCTCATCCAAGACTCGCCCTCCAGTCAGCTTCACCTTGGAAGACAATTTTTTCAATGCGATCCAAAGGAGAAGGGCTTCTTCCGGCGCTTCCGTCTTGTCCAGGAACGAAATGAGTGAGACTGAGTGGGACGGGTTTGCCGAAGGGATGACTCGCACGATGAATAACACATGGTTGGACAAAAGGGATCTAGGACACAGGTAAATTATTCTTAGAAAATTGTTTGACATATTTGATTTGATAAATGATTACATATAATATAATCGTAATTGAATTTTACTTCATCACATGTACTTTCAATTTATATAATTTTATTCAATTTATTTTTATTGTTTTATGTACATATGTATGTGATTATTATATAATTATAATTCTGATGGATTATCACAGATTAGGTTTTCCCAGATTTTCATAATCTGGACAAATATCGTGATGCATATTTTTTTTAAAAAACGTAAGGGTGTACGTACGTTTCATTATTTACTAGTTGCTTATTTTGTTAACCCAGTTGTAACGCGTTGGACTAAACAGTCGCCATGATGCAACGAAAGATATAAAGTAGATTTTTAAATTTATAATTGAATAATAACTATTATATGAAATCTTAAAGCCAGATTAATATATCAATTCTTGTAATATATGTATGTTTTTATATCATTTTGTGCTACTTAATATATATTGATTGATATGTATTATTATGATTAATAATTAAATGGCAAGAACCATGGTCAAAATGTTTAGTTATGTTCTACTATAAATGAACCAAATCTGAAAGGATAATATTTATATTATCCTTACTAATATAATAATTACAATAAAGTATCAAAAAAGTTTGACTCACAAATTTTCATAAATAAATAAAAATAGGATAAATTTCATTTTTTTTAATTATTGCCGATGTTTTTATAGCACAGTTTAATTTGTTCTGTGACGGAGCTCGTAGCTCAAATTACTCGTATGTCAAATCAATTTTCTCCATTAATATTAATTAAAACTCCATTAATCCATTCCAATAGATTCCTAAATTAATGATAAGGTTTTTTTAAGTTACGCAATACGTTTTTTTGCTCACAAGTCAAGTCAATTTTAATAAAAAAAAAACCATCTCAAAATACTCGTAAGGTCGACGTTTCACTGTATTTACATAGATTTAAGATTACAAATCGCATTTTATTTTTTTGGATTTTCTGAGAATCTGCTTTCAAATTTAGATTTATGTATATTTGGACGTTGTTTAAGTAATACTTAAATATTAATTTAATTAGATTATTAATATTATAAATATGTAATGCATGTCTGTATCGTTATTTTTTACTTTCATATATACATATAATATATAAATCACGGTTGCGATAATCAAATCATCGCCGCCGAAAAATTCACATTGACCTATGTGACCATAATAAACGTTCTCAAAATATTTCAATCTATATTTATACCGTTAGTTTTATTTATGATAAATATTCGTGACACGCAAACTACGATTTTTGACACATGACCGCGTGTTAAATCGTTTTTATCACACTTTCCTACATGCTCTATAATTATTTATATACGAATATACATATAGTGTTTATTAACAAATAATGCATTGTTTTACGATACGATAGAACTTGGTCATTGTTGTCTTGGCAATTGTACAAGATACGTCACACACGTGTTTCAGTTTAACATTGTGTGGTTTGGTATTAATAAATACGTAATAAATTTTTAATTAACTTTGACGATAACGTCTAGTAGTTTATAATTAATTCATTTCATGAAATTCTATTGCATTTAATTGATAAATATCGCGATTCAGGTATCGCATGATTGGATTTCTTTTCGATTATTTTTTCTCTGTTTTGTTATATTATTATTATTCATAAAGTACCACAAATAATTCAGTATTGTCGTTTCCCTTTCATTCAAAGGACTAAATAATTTTGAGGACAATTTAAATGAGCAATATATAAAATAATTGTTCCATAAAAAAATTGTTTGTGCATTACTGATTAGGTGCAAGCGAACAATGGTCAGAACAGTACCTTATGAACAACGCTTTGCAACGAATCCATTTCCGAAGATTTACCTTACATAAATGCACAAATAATTCGTTTTATGGAACAAAGTATTTATTTAAATGCACAAATCTATTAAAACAATTCTTTCAAACAATCCTTTGATTTCTGAAATCCAATATATCGACTTTTAATTGTTGACCAAGAATTGCCGGATTCGATGTCATCATTGAATAAAGAATCAAATACCCATTAATACCGTAAATATATTTTATTTATTATATAATACATAGATATAAATCCAGTAATTCCAAAAGATTTGGCAACCAAAGGGTTAAATCGCAACTAATAATTTATTTTTATCGTATATAATAGAACATAGACACCCGTTCTTGGTTAACAATCTCTTCTACAAAAACAACAATTCAAATAAGTACGAATCATTTTTGTATTGCTTCACACAATCGCATTTAAGTTTTTAATAAAAAAAATCATCAAGAATACCTCTACGCGTAATCGAAAACAAAACAGATACTACTGATAAGTGGACTTTTTCTTGCCTTTCAATGTTGCGATGGCCTTCAAATTTTATGTGTATGATTAGGCTCGATCAAGTATTAATTTCGTGGCAGTTTTATTTTAAAGGATTTTGATCCTAAAACAAATATATTTAACATTTTTTTTAAGTATAGATCTGCATACATTTTTTGCATACATTATGATTTATGTCAGAGCGTTCCAAGCCTTCCAAAATTGTTGATAAATCATCGGAAGCTACCAGAGGCAGCTTATCTAATGACGTATGCCTATCTCTATACGTTAAAATTATCATTGACTGTGAATGTTAACGTGCCCGTTTGGTGGTAAATAAATAAATGATACTATTGAATTTCGAGTATTATATGTATTATATATATACGCAAAATTATATGAAAACTAATATTATAATTAATGATATAAAAATCTAGTTTTAAAATTTCAAAAATAACTTCTTAAAATTAAAAAAAAAATGTTATTAACCAACACTATTTTGTATCTTTCGTTGTAACATGACAAGCGTTTAACACAATGCGTTACAGCGGGGTAAACACAATCAACACTAATAGGCGACCATTTAACAATTTTAAAAAATCGTCAATATTTCCTTATAGGTAAAAAGTTAAGCACTGATTTTTTTTAAATCACAATATATATATATATCTGTGAGATTAGGAAAATCTGGGAAAACTTGCGATAATCAATCAAAATTATAATTATATATTAATCACAAATTTGATACGATAAAACAGACATTATAGAAATTGAAAAACACTAGGATTGGAATGGGATTTAAAACCGGGCTTATTAAGTATTAGTGATGGATGTATTATTTTCTATATGGCAACTCGAGTAATATATTGATAATTATATTATTATTTTGTATTAGACATAGTTGAAACACATTGTTCGCATAAGTAGATATGAAATTAATTTATTATAATTACATTTATTATTTTAAGTCTAAAATTTGAATTATTATAATTTTCGTTGAAAACAATTATTATATTATTTTTGTTATATTGTCTTTTATCATTAAGTAAACTGTGCGGATCTTAGAATTGTCGTTAAATATTCAAGCAATTGAAGTATTTTTTTTTAATTTAAAAACTGTGCTATAGAGGCTCGACAAGCCAAGGGCAAAACGTCAGACTAAAGCGCGTAGACCTTTGTTCTAAAAAAGTGCGCCGTCAACTCTGGTCGACGACTCAAAATCTACTGTTCAGCGCGTGGCTCAAAATCGTTGATATACCTGGTGCCTGACAGAGGAAAGGGGTTTCTCAGAATCAACATATTTTAATGAGCTAACGCTCTCTAACTTTCTTGTAAGGCTGTTTTAATGTGATTCAAAGAAACATTTGGCGAACTGTCGCCACTAATCAACTTCAAGCGAATTTGTTTGTGATATCCGCGTGACAGATTTAAAATTATTTTTTTTGATCCAATTTTTAAAGGTTACCTTACCTATTTCTATGATGTTGTGGCCATAAAACCGTTCTATGGCGTTTTTACCATTTTCTGTGGTATTTTTAAAACGTTGTATATGTTTTTGGTGATGTTGAAATAGCATTTAGATAGTGAGGCTAGTTGTGGTTATATAACACCTATAAAATGTTGATTATAAATTGCTCTGTTTTAGTGATAATTTATTCAAATCCTATATTGAGATGTAATTTAATTATAATGTGTATTAATAATGTTTTTGAAAGTGAATTAGAAAAAAAATACTATTTTTTAAAGTTAGTTCATTTTCTGTTTCATATTTTATTTATGACTATATACATTTAACTCGACTTTTAATAATCTATATGTACCGCCAATGCGTAGGATTGACATTCGCGAATTATTGAAACGATTATGTTTGTTGATCCCGTGTTTTATATCCGTCATCTAGTGACTAGTCCTAGACGTGTTACAAACCCGAAAGCATACTTTCAGCGCTGAATACCAGATATTATACGTGTCAGATGGCGTCGCAGTTTTTCCAGTATTCTGCGGTCAGTGGTTGGTAGAAGGTCGGCGAAGGCGAACGTCTAGTTTCATTTACACCGAACGAAATAAACACGCATCGGTTCCATCGCTGTTGTTATTTATATTACTCATAGGCTAGATAAACATAGTGAAAAGTGCTGCAGTGACCTTCAAGTGTGACATATAACTGTGACTCGTTGTTCTTGGTAGTTTGCACATAACAGCTGATAGATGCCATCTTTAAACGACTGTTCCTTCGCGGAAATGAACGAGGGACAAGTTTATTTGAAGAAGGTTAAAGCTCACCGAAAGTCTAGGTAAATTTTTGATATATTTAGTGCCATATTTGTGTTTGAAGTTAGGTAGGGCTAGAACTACCTAGTACGACCACGTAACCGGTTGTATGCGCTTGGTAATTGTGCAATCTGGTCACTATTTAAAACTTGAATAATCAAAGAGCCCCTTTGCCCTATTTAACCATCAGGAAATCGGGTTTTAATGGCACAAAGTAAATCTTTACACTTTACTGTTAATGTATTGAATCGTTACATGTGTGATATATGTAATGACTTCGATATTATAATGCACGTTTAATTGCGCTTTAACTGTCGATTCTATTTGTATTATAATAACTTATGTTAAACTGGTTTTAATTATGTTTAATGTACATTGAAATATTTGATACTGTTTATGATACAATAATATTTTGATTTTTCATATACTATTTTATAATATAGATATAATATACATCCCTAGACAATTAAGTTCAAGTCAATTTTTTTTAATCAATAAAATAAAAACGAGTTTACTTCGGGATTCGAACCCATGGTTATGAATCATAGGTCCAGTATCTTACGAATGACTATGTAAAATATGTCATTTATTATATAATACGCTCGCCGGTGAGTCGCCATTCATCCATAAAATATAGACTATGTAATCGTGTGAAAAATATCTAAAATAGGAATTGGCAAATTTTTGAGAAAATCTATCGGGTATTGACGTCAATGCTTTGTATTTTATTTTTACAGAAAATATAATTATGTAAATAATGGGATGTACTATATTACCCAATTATATTATCACTGGGATTATGTGATTTTATTATTTCCCAATTAGCTTATTAACACTGCTTTTTTTTAGAGTATATTTACCTAATCTTAAATCTCTAAAACTGCTATTATTGCCATAAATTCAAACTTATGTGTTTGCTTTAAAATTAAACGAGGTTCTGAAATTAACTGAACTACAAATGTTAAAGACTTCAAATTTAGTTTATTTATAAATTTGTATCTTAGTTTTTAAGTATGATTTGTGACTGTCACAGTAATATATGTTGCTGTTTGAGAATATCTTTATGATTTATGAATGTCGCCACCATTAAAAAAATGTATATAACTTCTCATATCATTATATAAATGGTATTTATCAAATGTTACAATATTATGAATTCCTTTAAAATTTTAAGTTTAAATATTCGTTTATCAATATGATTAAAAATAACTGATCTATAAAACAGCTGTTGAGTGAATCATATACAATATTTTAAATGAAGCATTATTTTACCTTTTTAGTTAAACATTCATATTTCGAATTAGCTATTTGTTTTGGATGCTGACTACTTTAGTAAATATCCACGTTAATACGTACTTGGGATAAAGGTTTATATAAATTTGTTTCAATTTTGCTGGTCTTTCATTACGAATTTTTGCATATTTAATATAAACGAAAAACACTTCTAAATACGTGTACCCATTTGATATTATTTAATATAAATTTGTTTTAAGACGAATATACATTATAAAGAATTACATTTTCTTGGCTGGCAAACTTTTCTCATGAAGTAATAGGATTCCATTGACAAAAATCAGTCAAATCTCTGAAAATATCTAAAAACATCCTCATATAATTAATAACTGTTTAAGAAAAAAGGTTGATAATAAAAAATCTTTATTATCAGTAGAAATATTTTTTATATAAAATCCCTATTTTCACACTGATAATAACCTAGATGCTTTAACTAAAATATAATTAATTTCATTGGACTGAGGATTAATGTTACGGCTTTTTCCAATAGATAAATAAATGTAAATAAAGAAGACAGTGATTAATTACTGATGAAAATTCTAGAGAATATAGAATATATATGCTGATAAATTACAGAATTCATGTTTGAGACGAATGCTTAATTCACCGAATAATTAAGATTTTTTGTTCAAGGAAAAAATTGCAGATATTGTAAACAAATAGATCACGTACACTGAACGCCAATTATTTTATGAGCATACGTCTATGGAAAGTGTAGCGTACGGTTAGGATGTTTTTAGCGACCATATTATTTAAAATATTATTTATCAAATAAAATATAACTGCGAGTAAAATATCTCAAATGTCAATGAATAATTGTAACTCGACATGGTAGACGAATATAAGGGGTGTTGTAAAACTAAATCGTATTGTTTGGCAACGTGTAGCCGTGCGTTATTGTGTAGTAAAATTATACCCCCTGTTGTTAAGTCTTAATTTTTTTATTTTCTATGCTTACCGCAATTAGACGAAATAAACATCTGCAGTAAATAATTTCACCAAACTTAGAGCAAAGTATTTTATATTCCGGTGTGTACTTAATGCGAGCAGTTTAGGTTTATTTTGTACACGGTTCTCTCTGCTCTAATCGACGACCCAAGATCCACTATTCGGCGTGGATTAAAACCGTTCATATCCCTGGCGCCTGGCGAAGGAAAATAATTTCTATGAACCATAAGCCTCTCAAAAACGTATGTCTCAAGTCTTAATCGCGATTTCTACCTTTTTATTTTTAAAATGGTTGTTAAAAGTGATCTCTAGAGTCGCAATGTCGAAACGGTCGCTACAATTATAACTTTTTATCATTGTTCAGTAAGCTTTTGAAAAGCGCTCGAATAAATACTTCAAATAATCTAATCTTACGACCGTTGATTGGTTGAGACCAATTGCTTTCAGTTTGTCATTGTCAGTGGTTGAATGTCGGCTTTTTCATCAGCTGTTCCAGAACGGAATTTGGCAAACCATCGTTGATTCGTATTTCTGTTATTAATTATAATCAAAATTAGTAGTATAAGTCGATGACATATAGAACACCTGGGGTTTAATCTCATATGAACCATAAAGTTATTTTATTTATGTTGTGTTATGGAGAACATATTAGGTTTTCATAGCTTTTCCTAATCTCACGGACGAATATTGTGCTGATTAATTAAAATCGAGCTGGGTAAGAATATACACCTATATGATATCATCAGCTAAATTTAACTCATATAGTGTACCCCAAATGTATAAATAAAATAAATAAACAGTACATATATTACATCATTCACATCACAAATATTACACTCTCTTGAAGTTGTCCGAACCGAAGTTACAACTGAAGTCGGCCGAGACCTACGCAAATTTCATATGCCGTCCGGACGGCGGCGGCTTCTGTCACATACAGCTGGCATATTTGCGCGCGATCGAAAAATGTGCCAAATAATCGCAATTTTTAAATTGTCACATTATTAAAATTACGCTACTGATAATTATACGAGTTTGTGTGGGTGGGCACTCACCAATACAATATCAGTGAAAACTTTTTGGTCGTAAATATTCAATTTACGCAAAATCTTTGTCGGCTTTTGAAAAATGCCATAAGGCATAAAAATTATACTTCAGAATACGAACACCACATCTGTGACTATCGTAGAATTTGTCGCCATCGATTTTAAATAAGAATTCGTTATGGTGTGACATTTATATAAACCGATCTAGGAAAATACATAAGGATATTCGAAACGATTATTTTAACAAAATTAAGTACCACTAATTATTTTTTAATTATTTAATTTTATATGAAAAAAAGATATAATAACGATATCTGTTAGAAGAATATACTATCAAAAATATAATTAATCCCTTTTGGTGCCCTAATATATTCAAAAATGTCAGTAAGAGTGTTCAAGTCCCCACGATGCAGCGCTCGACATGCGTGTTGACCATAGGACGCCTACGCGCATACTGAAATTGAACCGAGTTACTCGTTCTATCTCAGTTTGCGAAAAACCATTTCATTATCTCTCTCACTCTCGCCACTTAACACGCGAGAGAGCGAAAGGGGAAGTATCTCACCGCTCGCGCTCAAAAGAGCAGCTTCGACTTCGGTCCGTTTGCCGACAATGTTCGGAAGCGCTCGAAGCTGGCCAAGTTGACTGAATTACCCCCACTTTACCTTCCGTTCTCGGTAACCTCGGACAACTTCCGAGAGATTTTAGAGCGGACAGAACCAAACTCGACCGAAGTAATTCCGGAGTAACCCACTATATTCTCCGTCCTTTGCCAACCTTGGCCAACTTCCAGAGAGTGTAGTGCAGGCATTAGAGGTACCCAGAAGAGAGGACGTTTTTTTAATGAAAAGTATTTTTTAAATAACTAATTTATTTTACAAAATAATCTGTTTTTTTTTTAATTTATCTTTTACATGCTATTATACATATTATGGAGAGTTTCTTTTCTTATACAAAAAATAATCTCTTGCAAAGTTCCCCATTTTTTAATATCCTACTTTATCGCTCGGATTCCTTTAATAATATTGTTCTTTAATTTAAGAACAAACACTCGTTTTTTTAAATATTCTGACAAAAATTAATAAAAATACTATTTTTAAATTTGCCTCACCAGTTGCATTGACATGGTTATTCATCAACACTGCTGTGCATATTTAATATTTTCCCAAATACGAACTGAGTAAGATTTTCCGCGGGAAATTCTTGACTGAATTTTGTTTTTGGAAATACCAAGTTTTAAGCATCGTCTTGTAATTATCGTTGTATATTTCATAAGCTTATATTTTTAAAATTGTAAAGTAATTTTTGGCTAAACTGCATAATGTTCTACTTAAAATATTCAAAAATGTATTACAATCCACACGTAGTCGATAGAACTACGTCATTCCTTGTATGTTCGCATCTTATCACGTTCATTCATAAGATTTTTCACATAATAACGTGACCAAGGTCAAAAGTGCAATATCACATTTACGATTTTCCCGAGAAACACCATATCACTGTTCTCAATTGACACGTACTGTTACGCCAGTCTTAGCGATTTTCCTCAAGCTTTATCGCCGATAACAAGCTGATGAATAATCAAATCGGTTGCAATTCTTTTTATCTGATCATGCGAGCCTCGCGAGCGAGAAAGTGTTCAGTTGTGTTCCAACCATCGAGTGGCGCAGTTCTGCCAAAATTGCATTGTACAAAGTCGGTTAGGATCCAACCACTGATAATGCGCGATGGTTTTGAAGTTTCACGTTATGGCCAATATGTGTATTGATTCGTCTTTCCCCCTTTTAAATCCCAATCAGGATTTTATTTGTATTATTAAATGACAGCACTTGACAACAATCTGACTCCCTCACTTAACGAATTGTTTGCTTTAGTTGTTGTTGACAACACATATATTTATTAAATTAATCCGGATAATCCTACCATTTAAGTACGTGTTTACCGTTACTATCTATAATATGTGCACATTTAAATTATGCAATTTATTTGCAAAATTATTTTATTTGCGCACCCAATCGAGTTAAAATGTTAATGGGATTAACCCATCGAGGCGACGCTTCATCATTTTTATTGTCTCGCTCAGATTGATTACAGCTCAATTACAATAAAAAAACGCGATTTGCTCCCCTCACGACCTTTGCCAACATCACTGTCAATTCAATTGGTTCAAAATTATAATTGACCCTTGACCATGCTGTTATTGCCGAACATTGTCAACCCTTTTGATTCAATTGTACCGCAGACGCTCAATTGGCCACAGCGTGCGACTTTGCTATATGTGAATTTTTTCTTATCGATTTCAATTCAACAGTTTGGTGAACGATCGTAAAATATGCGCATAGAAGACACTAACGGTAGTGGAAAATGTGAAAGTGTAAATGGAAATGTTAACTGTTACATGTCGTTCGAGGAAACTGGGTACATGATGAGGGATAAAACGCCTAACGAGTAAGTCAAAACTTTAATTTGACCATTTAATGTTATTTGTTTCAAAGAAATGATTGCATTCGTCGTTATTTTGACCTAAACCTATTTTTTTAACCTATGATACAAAAGACATGAAATTAAAATGTATAAGGTCGTTTTTTAACACTGATGAATCCGTATATCTGTTGTTAGAAAATTAGATCTTTCTGATGTAGACTAATTGCTTTAGTCTAATGTTCTTTTAATGGCTGATATTTATTAAAAATAGTTTTACTAGAATTTTTTTTAATCGATTCCGAGTAGCAATTATATTAGTTTCAACAACTTTAGACTAACATTAATTATTTAATTTTTAAATATTTACAACTATTATTTTTGCTACGCTGCTATACATATCATTTCCCTAAAAAATAAAACAATCCTCATGCGCATTTCATCCATATTATCTAATAAAAAACTAGTTAAAAAAATTGTTAATTAACTGTTATTAATTACCGATGATTTGTTTATATAAATATAGAATACTCTTGTTACGCTGTGTCTCCAATGGGCGAATCTTATGGTAGAGCGAGGGAAATAAGGATGCTCCGTGAATAATATGACTGTATGATCCTGTATTTATAGTTAAAACGTAATGATATGATTCGATTAATGCATTACACGTGTATATAATTATATTTTGATTAATATGTTACACGTGTTTGTAATGTGTTATGGTGACAACATACAGAGTCTGATACAATACTGAGATAAATTTATAATAATTTTCCTGTCAATTAAAAATCACGAGTGTCTCGAACCCGACAATATTCATCATAGGAAAAGTTATGTTTATGGAATAATAATCACAAAAATCACTAATTCTTATCTCCCAGATATGATAGAAATATAAAATTTAGGTCAGGTTCATGTTAGATTTTAACCCAGATATATCAGGTGTTACTCATCGACTTACACCACTGATCTAGTTTTTAAAGAAACAAAAAAAATTAATGTCATGCAATGAATCATATGATTCATGCAATTATCATCTTTTAAATACCAAAAAATAGCGGTGTTGTATCTTAACTGCAGTGTTATCTTTCCCATTAGTTTGACTATTTTTTATCACATTGATTGAGGAATGCTAAAATTCGTATGTAGTATATATGATTTATTAACTAGATTTGAGTTGTTACCTTTTTATCTGATGTAAATACAAAAATTAATGTACATATGTATGTATGATTTAATAGTAAAAATAGTTCTTCTTAGTTGTAATAAATAATTGTTTATGTCTAAGTGACATTTTACTGAATACTTGTTACTCATTAGCATCACGTATTTTCATGGTCGTTACTATACAGTCTTTACCTTCAATGTCAAGGCTTTATTATTAATGAAATCTTCATTATTAATTAATTCTTTATGTTCCACTTCATATAAATAATTGCCTAAAACATGATTTATTTATGTATGTATAACTTAAAAGTAAACTAGACTTAAATCCAGTTTCTCAATGAAACCTTGATCTGAAAGTTAAACGACAAAAGCTGATACGATCTTGTATGTAAATTTTGGTAGAGAGAATAATCATATTTTTATTGTAATTAATGCGCGATTTAATTAGTTTTCATGCAGGCAATAAATAATTCATGTGCGCCTTATTGAGATTACTCGCATGTCACAATACATAAATAAAAATACATATTTGAGACTTACATATATGGCACACGTGGGAGTTTAATAGCAATATATAATACTCCCACAATTCACCTAATTTAATTTATTAAACATCGATCATTTCGAAAGTTTTTTTTTCAGGCCATTGCGCAAAAGTTTTACCTATCAATACATCATTATTTACATAGTAGTTTTCTGTCATTGTACGAGTGATGTAAAATCTGTCGCGAGAAGTAAACGTACGATGCAGATGCTTTGCGCAAATTTGTGTTCAAGGATGCGTTCAAGGCCAACCATTCTTGGATTCCGTATCGGCGCACATTTTAGAAGCATTCGAATGCATTTTCGCACTCTTAGCACGCATGGTTTGCATGCCGGAAGACATAATTAAAATCAGTATACACGATATATTTAAAACTGCCATTAAATCAGGGTCGAAACCACGCGTCGTTAAAGCCCGAAGCTTAATGCAGTTCTTCACACGCTAAATTAGCAGTTTATGAAGAAAAATAATCAAAATCATCATGGTCGATTATTCCACGACAGTTTCTCTAAATAAAAACAGTTAGTAATTATTAACTGGTATTTTATTTAATAATTCTAGATAGTGAAAATTTTCATGCTGCGTGGCAGTTCAAATACACATATAATATAATAAAAATGTTTTACGTGATAAAATGGATTTCGATTAACTATATTTGCAATTTATGAGTCTTAAAAGTTACCAAATTGTGTATGTGTGGAGCACTATTGTGGGAACTAAACTACCAACTTACTATTGATTTACTACTGTATGTAGCTATGATAAAATACAAATCTATAGATCAATCACTGTCGATGTGTCGCGATTCTTATTCATTTTGACACTGTTGACATGTATGCGAATAGTTCACTTATTATTTTGACGAGTTGTCATCAGAGATATGCTCTGTTGGCAAGTGGCCTTTCTGCGATATTAGAGGTGCAGAATTTATTTTAGGAAAACCGTGGCTATGTTCCGATGGAAAATACTTGACAAACTGCTTAGTCAGATCGAGACAGAAATATTATACAAAATCTACTGATTTATCTTGACTCTTGTGATTATACTCGTGGACAGAGTTGCAGCATTTCCAAGGAGAAATATAACAATTTAGACTAATCAAAAAAATATATTTTTTTGAATAATTTATAACTTTTTTTTAAAACATAATAGATGTGCTATAACCTAATATGATGAATGAGCGATTATTCGATCAAATTAATATATAATTTATTTATTTTTATAGCATAGTTCCCGTTATTAAATCAACGATAAATTAACAACTTATCTATTTTTAATTTTTCGGTGTAACAATGCTTTACAACAGGGTAAATCATATCAACACCAGATTAAAATCAGTGACATGTATTTTATTATATATATATTAACTAGTGTTATTGACTATAATCAGTCAATGGAGCCGGTTTTTAATAGTAGCGTATTGTTATAAATATAAATTTAAGTCAGCTGCGGGGTTCGAACTC
This sequence comes from Plectrocnemia conspersa, assembly GCF_051122295.1. Lineage (NCBI taxonomy): Eukaryota > Metazoa > Arthropoda > Insecta > Trichoptera > Polycentropodidae > Plectrocnemia > Plectrocnemia conspersa. The sequence continues at coordinate 17,259,470 of NW_028277176.1, forward strand.
GCGCCCCAAGTTATTAGTCCAGTACATTAGGAGCTACATTATTTCGCCCAAACATATACTAAAAGTATTCAATTTGATTTTAAACGTGACATCGTCGTACGAATTTTAAATCAAAACAATAATAATAAATCATAAAAGTCACGACTGGGTCAGATCGCTTATTATTTGTCTTTGGAACGCTTTGGAACTATTTGGTTTTGTCCGAAATAAGCTGTATAATATAGCTGGTAATCAAAATAATACTAAAAGTATTTTGCACTACACTTTTGTTTGGCTTTTTTTGGATCGAAATGAAAGGATCTATATTATTTTTTACTGTATTTAAACCACAATTACCACTTATTTAACTTATCCTTATGATACTGATTTATTCACCATGAACTAGCTTAATCACTACACTTGAGTTGATATCGGCTATGCAATAAAAGGCAACTTTGCCTGCTACGTTAGTTTTTTTAAATTATATTAAATGGGTCAATTACGAGCTGATGCTGAAATGTTTGTGTCAACATCATGGAGAGGCAGTGTCCTTAGTTGGCCGGATTTGAAGTAGCATCAATCTCAAAGCAAGGCTAATCCGTTCGCGTCGACGTATCAACACAGCTTCAGCTCGAAGTTGATGAAGCTTAATTCCATGTGAGCAGAGTTGTGGTTCTTTTGATAGAGATCGAATCAGCTGACTCGAGGTCGGTCGATTAGATTAATCCCTCATCGACCGATTAGTTGTGGGTCCGGATCTAATAATAAATATATAACTGTCAGTTCCGGATTGAGCGAATCTCACAGTATGTGAGCACTGGATCGAGTGATTTTGTACGAGAAATCCTTAATCTTATATTTAGGACTCATCGTTAATATTTTTTCTTACGATTTTGATCTCCACTCGGGTATTACATTCCATTTATTTATTTTTTACGATCTCGGTACCCCTGTATGTAAAATATCTTAAAACACAAATTAAATAGTAATATGATCCGTGACTTATTAGTAATGGGATTTCATTAATTTTTGCGTAAGAATCTCGTTTTTGTCTGTTTTATTTTAATTGCTCTGTTGACTGAGGGTCAATTTGATTTAAAATTTGAGGGTAAATTTCTTTCACCGGTCTTAAAATTATTACTGATACGATTTTTAAAAACAGTAGATTTTAATCGTTGGTCCCTTTATCACGAAACATGCGTTTTTACTGTTATCAACGCCATATATGCATATTTTATTTATATTTTAAATTAATATATATTTGCATTAATATAAAATAAAACAATAACTTATTCATGGTTTAAGGGCAGTTTGTATTTTAGAATTATATCCGTATTAGTGCACGAGCATATATCGAGAGTGGCTAGTCAGTTTCAACCTTTTCACGGAAACCAGTTATTAATAATTTAAAAATCAGAAACCTGTTGTTAATTAATACTAGATTAATTCGGTCAAATATATATGCACACTTTTGCGCCATAAAAATATCTAAAAACATTGTGCTGCGCGGCCAAGCGTGTCTTGTATGTTTTTAAATTAAAATAACAGGTTGATAGCGAAAGCAAATAATTACACTACGCGGCTAAATAAGCCTCAATATTTTATTTAAATAATAAGTATTTTTTTAAATAAATATGACATGACTTTCTCTAAAGGGTTGAGAAAATATCGGTACAGTCTATTCTTAAACTTATACACACAATAATTGGATTTTGCCATTACCGGAAAATCTATCTTGTTAATGCGCCATAGAGAGAGTCATGTTAAGAATCCGCCTGCACATTTACATTATAAATATAAATTTATCAAATTCTTGTATCCAATTAAAGTCATCGGACATTGCGCCTCGTGGTCTACACACGCCCTTGCTCTCGCACATGAATATTTATTAGAAGACAGTTTCGTATCGCGCCGTCATAAATTTGATTCAAAGCGAATATTAAGTGGAAATCTTGCTGAACGAATATTCCATCCTGTCACAACAATCTCGTGTGGGATGGCAATTCTAGAAAATTGCCAATGCTGCAAATTAAATGTAAACGAGAGTGGGTCGCTATTACTTGGAAAATGATGTTCTATCGGAAAAGAACCAGATGCACCGCGGTAACTTTCATATAAAAAAGTTATTCTGCGAGAGGCGATCTCTGACTGTCAATTTATAATTGCGGCTTCAGATACACCAGTAGCGTTCTAAGATGAAATAAAAGCGTTAACGAGTGAAAAGCGTCGATTTATAATCCTTCGAGTCCTTGAACTTTGCGCCAGCCAAACAAACACTTCTGTTCTATCACCTGTATATATAGCACATACATTGTGTGCGGTTCCTCTGCGGCAAATCGTCGAACAATGGCCTGTGTAGTAGAACTTTTGGAATATTACCAATTTTGGCGGGTCTGGGGTCAGGGTCGCCGCCGGCTCCAGTTACAGCCTCACTCTTATCTGTTGGTTTAACGTAAATCGCGAACCTTTTATCCGTAATCGCCAGCTTTAAATATTTGCACTAGTGTTGCTATGTGCGAATATAAAAGAAATAGTCGGCTATACACATTTTTTCCGCCTTTGTCTAGGTCGGGTGAATGTGCGGAGTCCTTGATAAAACGTACTATAGCCTGTTCACTTTCAAAAGTCAGCAGAAATATACAAATGCACGTAAAAATCACATGATCGTAGTTTAGTTCCGCCTTCGGCACATATCTTGGTGAAAGCGTCATTTGTTGGTGACTCTCCGATAATGACAAAGGATACGTACAACAATGTTACTCGATACGAGACCATGAGTATCTTGTGGTTCGTAGCTCGCGGACTAAGAGTAATTTATGTCAATTGCATATGAAAGTATGTATCTTATTTGATGATGATTTCTCGTGTTTTATCTAACCAATTCTTTTGTTGTTCTAGCTTTCTAAAGCGCCATTGTTGAAACCCCCCCCCCCATACACTAAAAAGTATTTAATAGCTATACTTATTTTTACTGCTGACTTAGATTACTTAAATTTGTAAATATAATGAGCAATATAATATAAAAAAACAGTGTGTGCTTAAAGATGAGCAAAATACCCGCAAATTCTACACTAGCGGCCAAATGCAATATTGCATTGAGTTAAGAAAATAGCAATTAATAAAAAATATATAAATTAACACTGCGCCACTGATTACCTAATTAATAAATTACCTTGAATGGAAATAACAATTCGTTAGAAAAATAATCTATCTCGACATTTTCTTAATGAAAAATACCAGTTTAATAAAAAAATACCGAAAATATTCACTCTGCACTGCTAATTGAGTTTCCGATAGAAGTTTAAATACGTGTTATTCATTGCCTGCTACGAGGCCAACCCTTATGGGTGGGTACACAGCTTTTAACGGCCGGGTGAGCGGGTTCTCTACACCCCGTGGTACTAAGTATGTTATTGGGGATGCATTCGTATTTCTCGTGACGTGCTCTCGCTGGCTGGCTGGCATTGCATTGCGTTTTATCCTAGTAACAGCATCATTCCCCAGGGTGTTTATGCTGCCTCAGTTGCAGCCTTGCCCTTCGCACCCCAAGAGGGGCTTTGCTATGCTTTGTTTGTCCTATGTAGTGCCCCGCGCGCTACTTCAGACAGCCAATATTAATTTTGCCTTTTTTACGATTTTAACCGAAGGAAGGCTAGTATTTTTTGCAATTTTAAAATTTAAAATTCTACCAATAATTATTATTGCACCTTAATGCATCTACTTTCACCTAACCTTGGATAATCGGTGACAGTCGGACAGTAGTCCTACGCAAAATCGAACAAATCCTACGTTTCGTCTTACTGGGTCATGGTTTCGAATCGAACGCTCACTTTCTACTTGGGTTCTATTCTCGGTCGCGATCTAAAACCGATATGTAAAATCCATCCTTGCCGGCCAAGTGTTTTCAGAACTGCGCCTTTGACACATTCGAGTGCTTCATCTTCTTCCTCTATATTCGTACGATCTACTAATAAATTTTAGCGTGCGTTTCTGGGAAGTAGTAGAAGCTAATGGAACGATTTCAGTAGTAGCAGGTGATTCTAAAAGCAACGCTGAACTGTTGCTTGTTTATGGTTGGATGTTCACAAGATTGATTGTGGTTATGATCTTTCTGAATGATGTCCGTTTTTTATTTGTATTTCTGGAAACTTCAATTGGCTTGAATTGGATTGATGAAATGATTTGGGGCTTATTATCATTAAGTGTCATTTTCTATGACATGGTGCTCTGTCGCGACTGGATCCACGTGCATTATCATGTATCATATTTTAGGAAAATGTTCTCATAGCTATTTTAACTTGTATTATTGTTACATATAACGAGATTATTAAATAATGTAGTTCTAATTATAGTGTTAATAGTGAATGAGTTTTCATTTTTATTTATTTTGTGGTATACTTTAGCATAGCTTTAATATTTTTTTCTGTAGCATCAACGCTTTATTATTTTATATACTACTCCATACTTCGAGAGATGTGAGATTTGTGTTTATTATTAATCTAGTTTTCCTTATTAAAATACTTGTTTATAATATGACTGAAACTCTATTTCTAATCTACTGGCAGTTACAGATATTTGTTTTATTAATTGTAAATTATTCAACGAATGATTCCGTTTTTTGAGCCGGCATTTTTAATAATAGGATAATTTTAAATGTAAAAGCTCAACATGCTACCAATACCTTATTCAGGAAAATGTTATTATTTATGTGTTTTCAAATTGTATAAAACACAGGAGAAAATATTCTAGTTTTAATTTAAAGTCGAACCAAATGTTTTGTATAAAGATAACAATTTTCACGATAAGGTAATTCATGGTTTAGTTATTAATAAAATAATATCTGTCTCTTTTTTATAATAGTTATTCATACATATTCATGTTTCAAAACATATATAAAAAAATGATACTTGCTAAATAAATTTCGATTGGAATATTAACATAGAGACATAAAAACGATTTACATTCTAATAATATTTTTTAATTAATTGATTAACTAATTTAATTGATTACTTTCTGTCTCTCTTTTTATTTTGTTTTTTACCTATTATTTGTTAGACGTATTTGTTTTATTTTTTGTGATCTTTGTTTTGTACTGATTAATTAGTTTTACGTGTATTTTTGATGTGTGATTAATAAACTCTATTGTCACGTTAGAACTCTTTATATTCGAAGCCAATTATTATTACATAATATTAGTTAAAAAGCACACATGATATTTTTATATATTTATATAATACGAACAGCTGTTTTTTTTGTCTATTCCTTACCGTTTTCTCTAAATGACGTCTGTCTTGGCCTATCTTTTTAAAGCCCATGTAGCCATGGGTTCGTGCACTTCGACCAAACTCTCTAAATTTAGAAGAGCGTTTCACCGTGGCCGTGAAGCGCTTCGTTTCCGTGACGTGACATGCCAATTACACTCTGCTATGGCTATGGCTATGGCATGGCACGCCATGTCATGCCACTTTTCAACCCTCGGCTCTGGCATGTAGCGATTAATAGGCGCGACGGAATCGATTCTTCGCCCCCTTGGCGATCTTGACCTCGGGTTCCATTCGTTGGAAGATCACCAATTTTCTTGCATGGAAAAGGAGAGGAGTCCTGCCTGAAGAAGGAAATTTGGTATCGATCCCTCTCGGTAGCTGGCGGCCGCCCAAAGGTTGTTATGTAATAGGATGGCTGTTGGTATCCAAATGACGCACATATTTACTTCTAAAACATTACGATTGCCGCTTTAACCAAGTTAATTTATAAATAAATACTTAAATGTTATTTATTTGGTAAAAGTGATCCGACTCTTAGTTCGATAGCAAAAATGTGATTATAATATAGTTTGATTGTCTACTACAAATATTTAAAAACTACTACCTGGCGCCCTTATAGCAAAAAAATAAATATTTATATTCCTTATTCGTGTATTTCATTGTGCATACTTTACTTTGATGATTCATTGTCTGACATTATATTGTCACAAAATCCGCGGTATTAGAAATATCGCTGATATTCATTTGCGAAATTAAAAACACAGGACGGAATAGCGTACTCCAGACTAGTAACTCTGAGGTTGCGGGTTCTAGCCCCGGCAGCGGCACTCAAATTTTTATTTATAAAAATGCGTTATCATTAAAAAAAAACCGGCCCCAGCTGCATTGACATCTATTGATTATAAATTGTATAGCTCATAATAATTTATAATTAATAATATAGATGTCACCAATTCCCAGACTTTCAGTCTGGTGGTTAATACTTACTTGTAGGTATTCATTATGTCTGATTGACTTACTTAGTACAGATTTGCTCGTTTTGACGCATTAGGCGTATTCCTGTCAGGGTTACAACAGAAGATTTAATAAAAAATAAAATAAAATAGGAAAACTAATCTGTGATGATCTCCCAGAAACGATAGAAATTTAAGAACATTAGGTTCAAAATGCGATTTTAACCCAGGTCTTTCAGATATTTGTCACTGACTTATTATACCATTGATATATCGTACTTGTATATATTATTTATTATGCCTAGACTTTGTAGTCTCTTTTCTAAGTACGTGACAACACAAATGTTCTTTAATTTGTTCCATTATTAATTTAACATTTTTAAAAAATACCTCACAATAGATAGTTAAAGTTTTTTATCGAGAAAAATAATCTTATCGTTATTGAAATTAAATGTCGACCTCGAGTCTACAGCTCTTATGTACTGTACTAATTTTATCTAGACCCGGAAGTGTTCACCTGTCATTTTATATCTTCTGCTTTGGTTTTCGATAATCATCTATTGGCATCGTATTCGTCGATTGCAATGATGCGAGCCAAACGATTCATTATCGAATACCATACACTGCCTCTCTGTAAATACGATTTATAATAAATTAATGATTTTCACCTGAGTTTACCTTCGAGTTTCGCTTCGACCTTAGGAAAACCAAGTGCAATCGTTCTCGAGTATTTATAAATACACGCGTCCCACGCTCATGCCGAGAGTTCCAAAAATACTTAAACTCACTTCCAAACACGTTCTAAATCATCCGTCGCTTGCGACTTGTTTTCGCTCTAAATACCGAAAAATTGAGTGTTTCGTCTAGTGCGTAAATTATATGTAAAAACGTAAACTTAGGGATAATTTATGAGGATAATTTAAATGAGCAATATATAAAATAATTGTTCCATAAAACGAAATGTTTGTGCATTACTGTTGGACAGATTGACCAGAACAGTATGAATAAAACTCCAAAGATTTACCTTACATAAATGCACAAACAAATGGTTTTATGGAACAAAGTATTTATTTAAATGCACATAGTATCTCTTAAAATAATTCCCTGTTAAATAGCACCCATAATTTATCTTAAAATTAATCAATTTAAGTTAATCATTTTCAATCAATAACTTTTTGTCCATATCACTTTTGTTGCGTTTCCAGTATTTAATGTTTCTGAATTAAAAAATAGTTTTTCCTTTCGAATTAACGCTCAAATTTTACTTATCTTTTTTACTTTTCAGCACCTATATACTACATATACTATATAACATTACATTTTGAATATCAATATGTGCTTATAAACATAAGTATCATTTAATATAAGTAAGAGCAATATCAACCTAACAGTGCAACGTTCGGAGTCGATTCTTCATCTTGCTCGATTTTTCAAAAGCATATACTCACTTTTATTTAATGTTGAGAATCTATAATCATTATAATTATTTTAACTTTCACTGCTAGTTGTTTATAAAAAATATATGATCTGGGTGCGTCGTATATCCTTAATAGATGACTCATAGATTCCGACAAATTTTGGCTAAATTGCATTGTAAATACTATTATTATTATAATTAGTACAATAGAATCAGTATAAGTCGGTGACTAATACCCGAAAGACGTGGTTTCGAATGATTCTTACTCAGGAATGATTTGAATCGAATATCATTTAGACCCCAAGTGTTTTTTTTTTTTGAATTTTTATTGTGTCTGGGAGATTGGGTTTAGTGATTATTATTTAATTATAATTCCGTTCGGTCATCACAGATAAGGGTTTCCTAGATTTTCATAATCTTGCAGTTGCATGGGAGATTTACAGTTAATAAATTATTCTAGACGGTCACATCAGATGTAGTTTTTAAGATTTGTATTATCTTAAGTGCAGATTGCAGATTAGATTAAACTAATGTCAATGGATATTTGTAAATTAAAGTATATTTTAAATAATTATATTTAAAAAATTGAATCATCGGCAGATGTCCACCATACGTACATATGTAGTTTCATATAATAATATTATATTTAATGTATTTATTTTGTATTGATATTTTTATACACCATTCATATAAATATGTATTTTTATTAATTCCAGGATATTCGTCAATCGTTCTCTGCATCTGGAAAACATCAAGTTCTATGGATTCGACATGGATTACACACTGGCTGGTAAGAATAGACACATTGATTTGGCCATTATTTATAATAAATAAAAATTAATTTATTAATTTAATCCTTTTCAGAGTATAAATCTCCCCAATATGAAACACTTGGCTTTAATTTAGTGAAAGAACATTTAGTCAATCTTGGTTATCCGCAAGAAATTCTAGAATTCGAATATGATCCTTCGTTTCCGATCAGGTAAAATAATGTTTATTAATATTATTAATTGAATATATAACTATTTGTAATTTAATCCTTATTGTGTTTTATAGAGGTCTGTGGTTTGACACTTTATATGGCAATCTTCTGAAAGTAGACGCTTATGGAAACATATTAGTATGCGTACATGGATTCGAATTTTTAAAGCAGTGAGTATATATTGTTTAAATTGATTTATGCAAAGATGGACCATATATTTATTATTATATTTTAGTTCTCAAGTTTATGAGTTATATCCGAATAAGTTCTTACAATTGGACGAATCAAGAGTTTACGTTCTCAACACATTGTTCAATTTACCGGAAACATATCTGTTAGCATGTTTGATAGACTTCTTCACAAATTCACCGCAATATACAAGGTAATATTATTGATATAAAATTACGAAATAAGAGCCTATAAAAAAGTGAAATTAATGATTCTTAATTTGCAGAGAAAAAACTGGCGTACGCGGCGGCGACTTAGCTATGTCTTTCAAGTCAATTTTCCAAGACGTTAGAAACGCAGTGGATTATGTCCATAGTCAAGGCGATCTCAAGCAAAAGACTACCGAAAATCTTGAAGAGTATGTCAAAAAGGATGAGAAATTACCTATGTTTTTGACGAGGATTAGGGAAAGCGGTGCAAAAGTGTTCTTATTGACAAATAGTGATTATAAATTCACAAATAAAATTATGTCCTATCTCTTTGACTTTCCGCATGGACCTAGGGTATGTTTATTTAGAAAAATATTGGAATAGTAATGATGTAAATTATTAATTTGCGTATTATATTTGCAGCCTGAAGATCCACACAGGAATTGGAAGACTTATTTCGATGTGATTGTCGTCGATGCTTGTAAACCGTTGTTCTTTGGGGAAGGAACTATCTTAAGGCAGGTGAATACGTGCACAGGAGCACTTAGAATTGGCACGCATATGGGACCGTTGCAAAAAGAACAAGTTTATTCTGGAGGTGATTATTTTATTATTGCTTATGCAGAAATTGATCAAAAATTATTTTTTATATATTTTATATTATGAAAATGATAAATAAAATATTGATCTATTGGCCCATTGGATATCCCATCCAATATATTTTTTTTATAAAACAATGGTTACATGAGCCTTTACTGAAATATATATATTTTTTAATAAGTTTGACAGATGGAGCAGATTTTTTTTTATATGTTGGTTTTAAAGTTATTATTTGAGTAATTTATTTTTAATATTTTATTCTAGGTTCATGTGATGTTTTCACTGAGCTAATCGGTGCCAAAGGTAAAGATGTATTATATATAGGCGACCATATATTCGGTGATATTCTCAAATCTAAAAAAATCAGAGGATGGAGAACATTTTTAATTGTACCAGAATTAGTTCAAGAATTACATGTATGGACTGATAAATGTCAAATATTCGCAGAGCTTCAATCTCTTGAAATAATGCTAGGAGAGATGTACAAGTAAGCAATTTTAAAATGTATAATATTGTAAATATTATGTATTTAAATATTCATAACAATATTTTTTTAGGAATTTAGACTCGAGCACAAAAGAAAAACCTGACATATCCAAGCTACGCATTTCCATGAGAGACGTGACTCATAAAATGGACTTGGCTTATGGTATGATGGGCTCGTTGTTCAGATCTGGTTCTAGGCAGACTTTCTTCTCATCTCAAGTATGATTTTTATAAATATTTATTTTAAACCTGTTCTTAATAAGTGATATTAATTAATGTTCATTATTTCAGGTTGTTCGTTATGCTGATTTATATGCCGCTTCATTCTTAAACTTAATGTATTATCCATTCTGCTATATGTTCCGTGCTCCTGCCATGCTTTTACCGCACGAATCTACTGTCGCTCACGAGCAAAGATTCCAAATGGACGCACCAGCTATTGATAGGTAATCTTATATATAATTGTTCTAAGCCGCCGCTTCCGGACGCGCATAACTTTAAACAAAACATTCTCCGTTCAATTCTATACTCTATAAATCGTATCGCTTTGTATGAACGGTGTGTAACAATACATGTAAACAAAGGAATTATAATAATAAATAATAATAAAAATAAAAATTGAATTTGCTCCGATTGATTTTTGAGCCGCCGGCAATGCGTTCTGTTGTTTCGACCAATCAAAAATAAGCATTCAAATATTCAAATAGCTTCGACCAATGAAAAATAAGCATTCGAATTCAAATAGACAGTACCGTGACAACGCTTTTATTTAATAATAAAATTTTGCTACGCGACAATAATTTTCATTAATTCGTCATTTGACTGAATATAAATAATCGGATTGCAAATTAACTAGGTGTGTTATAACTATGTTAACTTAAATATATACATAATGTGTTGAGGATTAGAAGAATACATTGATTAAACTAGATAAACAATCTTCGTAATGAAATTTTCAAATTTTGAATTCCCGGCGACGGGCTCCTAGGCCGAAAAGTGAGTTTTTCCTTTTTTAATAATCGGATTGCAACTTAACTAGGTGTGTTATGACTATGAAAATTAAATATATACATAATGTGTATAGGATAAAAAGAATACATTGATTAAATTAGATAAAGAATGATAAAACTATCTTCGTAACGAAATCTTCAATTTTGAATTCCCGTCACCGGGCTCCGAGGCCGAAAAATGAGTTTTTCCTTTTACAATACATAAAAATTATCGTTGTTTCTGATTTAATGCACATATTCGTTAGATTTTACGAATTGCAAATAAATCCTTAGTATGTATGAGGATTGAAAGTTAATGTCGATCAAATCGGCGCTGTCGGAACGCTATATCAGCCAACGGACAGCTTATAAATGTGTAGTTTCTTAGATGTTATCTAATAAACAACATTTTACAATGATTATAAATATGTGATTGCATACCTGGAATAATCGATAGCCAAAATATCTAAGAGTATGTTATTTTCAATTCCGATGTGGCAAAATATGTTCAATTTTTGTTCTGTGCCTTTATTCCTCTTTCGGAATAGCCAAATTCAAGATATTCAGTTACATCAAACTTATGTAGTATGTTCTTTATAAAAAGATAATACTTGCTGACAGTGACTTCAACATGAGAAGATTCACTCTTTGTTTATATATACCAATTCTACGTTATAGGCATATAGGTCATCAAATTGCTCCATCATTGCTTCTGAAAAGTAATTAAAAAACAATAAGAGTAAACATTAAACACATTATTACTACTAATATAATGCATAAATTAAATTTGAACGACAACCGAAGAACAAAATTAACGGAAATTACTGTAGAGGATTAAACACGTAGATTGACATATCTTCATCTTCTTCAAAATAGTCGCAATATGTCATACATTAATTGTTTGCCATACGTAAATGTTATTAGATCTCTCATTGATTCTGGAAATTGACTGTAAACGATACTATATATGGGTAAAAAGTAACTTTTTGTTTACACTAATATGAGATTTTTCATTATTACTACCATTGTAATATGTTTAATTAACTTTGGCATGTATATCTTAAATTGCCAAATCACTGCTGTTTGTCGTTTAATATTAGATCCTAGAAAGTCAATAGTAATTTTGTTAGAATAACCGTGATATAGTATTCATATAACCAAACACTTACTGGCACTCATAATTTATATTTCGATATAGTCTATAATTCCAATGGTAAATCACTTTGAATCATCTTCAATTGTAACTTAGTAAGAAAAATGCTTTGTTTAATTAACATATTTTACTGTTTATTGAATCGCACTAAGCTGTATCCCGGCGCGCGCTTGACTGATGACAGAACTGTCAAATGTAAGCAACTGAGGGGATATCCCGATACATGATCGGGATATCACCGCGCGCTTAATAACGAACTACGAAATTGATTTTAACGATTTAAATTGTAAAACACTTATCAATATATGTTTAAAAATCATCAAATTCTAAAAAAAATTTTTTTTTAAATATTTTTAGTTTATACGGTATTTAAAATATAATATAAATAATGTGGATTTTTATTAGCTTCTCTTAACAAAAAAAAAATATGTACTTGAATTTTGGCGAACGTTGACAATTTAAATTAATAGTTTTTGAAGAATTTTTAAAATTTCGCTTGAAAAAACATTTTAAAAAAAAGGGGGAAAATTTCAAAATAAGTACTATTCATTACCAACCAACTACTAAACACATAGTGTTGCAAAAATCTCTCTTACTGACCCCTTTGAAAGGAAACTACACAAAATTGTAAAATATTTTATAACTAATTTAATTTTTTTAACTTATTTTTATTATATTTTTTAAATTATAAAGTTTTAGAATAAATTTTCAAGATTTATTCAAAATATTTTTTTCAACCTTAAAAATATTTTTTATTTTATTATGGATTTTAAATATTCTTAATTTATTATAGATTTTAAATATGTTTAGTTTATTATTAATTTTAAATAATGTGAAAATTTTTTGCACTTATTAATTATTAAAATTAATAATGCTGCGCAGATAAATCATTTACTTTAAAAAATATATAAATATAAATATTTTTTAATAAAAATTGACAAAGGTCTCAAAATTATTATTATTTTTAAAGCGCACTTTTGGTCTAAAGTAACAGATTAAGTGCTTGATATTTTCAGTTTATTATTTCTTTCTAATTGGCTTTTATATTTACACATAAAACATATAAACAACTTTTTTAAATTATTAATAAACTTATGGTGTAACTAAAAAAAGTTCTTATTACTAAGATTTAAATTTATGATAAAATTGTGTTATATGCAATTTATTCATTGGTTCCATAAGCTTCGCTGTATTGAGATTTCACTGTACAATTTTTAATTTATTATTATCTAGCTAAGTTCTAAATCTATTTATAAATGATATGCAATATTTAGATTTATCATTAAATATCTAAGTTTCAAATATAACGATAAAATTTAACGTTTCAAATCTAATAAATAATATAAAATGTTTTCTTCTGGAAATATTTAGTCAAGTTGTAAACCTATTTTCAAATGAATTGAAAATGTTAGTAGTTTTTTATAGATTAAACCATTTTGTCTATTATTGAAAATCCTAAATAATAATGTCCAATTTGAACCATTAATTTTTTTTTAAATATTTAAAAAAATCAGAACGAAGCAAAAATTATATTTAAAACCCAAAAAGTTGAGGGTCCGGTATACGCACACTCGCTAGCTTTCGGTACCTCACGATAGTGAGGTACCGACAGCTAGTAATAACTTAATTGTACATGACCTGTATTCCAGTATAGAAATAACGGTGTTTCATAATTAATAATTCAACCTACTTTCTATGTAGTACTTTATTTTTATTAGCAAACTATTGACATTTCATACAATTGTGGTATGTTTAACTAATTTATTGCTTACTTTAAGAACTACATATATTCAAAAAAAGGAGAATAAATCCAATAAGTAAACAACCGTGAAATATTTTTAGAATAAAGATTTTATCACCTATTGCTGAAAATGATAATATCAGCACATACTATGTGCTTGTTTTGCAATCTCAAAGATGATATTTATTTAAGAGTACGATTTAACAGGGAATTATTTTAAGAGATATGTACATTAGGATAAATACTTTGTTTCATAAAACGAATTGTTTGTGCATTTATGTAAGGTAAATCTTGGGATTTTTTTTCGGAAAAGGATTCATTGTAGTGTTATTCACTGTTTGACTAATGCTCGCTCGCTAGCATCTTACCAGTCCAACTGTAATGCACAAACAATTCGTTTTATGAAACAAATATTTAATAATATTGCTCATTTAAATTGTCTTCTTTATTTAAATAGTACAATTTTTGTTTGAAAGTAAAGTTAATCATTAAGAAATAAACACACAGTACTGCAAATTGGAAGACGTTTGTCTATTTGCTTTCAAAGTATGAGTTTTCAAAATGTGTTTAATTATTTCCAGATCAAGACAATCTAGCAGAGGATTCAACACATTTCCATTATCACCTGGAAGTGAAAACGAGGACAATGTTCCAAATACTAACAACGATGAGGTATGCATCGCCCGTATTGCGTTTTTCAAATTATTATTCTTATGTATCCTATTTAAAAAATAAATGTTTATAGAATCTGACTACTTCTACTATACCACATGTTCGTCCAGAAACCCCACGCACCCTGACACACACGCATGATGAAGATTGCTCTGAAGACAGCAGCGAAGACGGGCCTAATGAAGAAGTAAACGATAAAGTTCAATAAATCTTTGATATCTCAATAAATCATGAAACGTTTGAGTTTATTTTATATTTGTTTTGTTTATTTATATTTTATTTCGTTCGCTATTTTTTATACGTCAATGTTATATTTTATATCGAATCATTATTTTTATTGTATTATGATAGACGGTATACTTATTACAGGTAGCCAAATTTATTAACATTGGGTATCGGCTACCTTTCTATGTTTATCCGTGTGTATTTTAAAAATCACATTGATTTAGAACTGTTGATTTTTATTTTTAATTGTATATGTGTTTCATTTATATAATTAATTAAGGAATATTACGTAATTATTACTTGTGTATTGTTATAAAATATGACAATAAACTTTACGTTATGCGAATAATATAATTTGACGAATAATAACATAAATATCATATTTGATTAAAGATCTTTTTAAAATTGTGATTGTAATTTATGGAATTATTTAAATTGAAAATAATAATTGTTTAAATCAATATCATTTTAAATCTATCAAATAAGAAACGTTTCTCTGAATTGTTCTCTGAAAACAAAGCAATATATCTCTTTTTAACTTATATTATTATCTACATTTAAGTTATATTAGTTTGTCACGCATGTTTTTAAAATAATGAATATATGTAATAGTGAAATTTTAAACTCATATGAACTTATGGGATAAATTAATAATTTATTGTTACTTTTTTCTACAAGCTCAAATTAGTAGAGTTAAGCGTGACATGTTGCAATTTTTGCAATTTTTTGTATTTATAGATCGTGGCGAAACGTGTAGTAAAATTAGTGTTTCACATGCGATAGATATATGCTAATAATATTCGCATCGGCAATGTTGTAGTTATAAAAACAAGTAATTGTTTTTAGACTGACTTTCGAGGAGCGTAGATTGTTAATTATATTGTAATGATTATAAATGGGGCATAATCTTTTTATTGTATTTTGTTTAAATTTATATCGTAACACATCATTGGGGCCAATCTGTTATGTTGTTAACATTACGTTAATCAATTGTGTCCTATAAACTGTTTACATTTGAAAGCAGAATGAATTGTTGCTCACTGTATCGTGCTTTTGTTATCGGATTATGCCTTTTATAGGAATATAGCGTTAAACTAATTAATATTTTAAATAAGTAATAAAATAGCTTGCTCGGTCATCAGCTGAGAAATATACATTATACAATATATTTATTATGAAAAGGTAAACATTACCAGTCAAAGTGATTTATTTCATCTAGACGTCTAGCTAGAGGTTATGTACGAATGCCTTATTTTGTTCATAAGAATTTGGTACGAATATCTCATCTTTTTACAAAAGCAAAAGCTGAGATATTCGTACCGTAGATATTCGTTGCTTTTCATCAAGATTTTATTGCCTCTATAGCTTAATTCTATGAAATTCTATTTATATAGATCGAAATAAATATTTTTAGCTTTTGACTACTTGTGTATTTAAAGTGCTTGAAACTTTTCAATACCAAATAAAAATTGAATCTATAATGGATCTGTAATGCATGTATGTTGATTGATATTTTATTTTGAAGTATAGTATAATAATGAAAATAATATATATATGAAATATTATTTCTTGTTTTATTATACCTTGTTATCATAATTTCAAAGAACCACAATTTATACAAATAAGTATTATTTTTCATTTAGTGATAAAGTAAAATATTTTAGTCACAATATTAAAAAATATTTCAAAATATATGCAGTATATACTGAACTTAATCCTTTATTTTAAATATAAACTTTATATATTCAGGAGTAAAACACAATGAGAATACACTTTACTACATGTAACAAAATGTAGCACATATGTATGTATTATACATCCAAAATATTTTGGCGACGGGAGATGACGGGTGGCAATTAGACACAGATTGAGCTACTACAGTAGTATTTTTTATTGAATATTTAAAGCAGTTACATGTGTAAAAAGTGCATAAAAGGGACATATTTGCCATTGATGTTGATTTTGAATATCACATATTATTTATATTTATTATAACATCTAAATCCATCTTATAGATAATTGTTTTATTTAAATAATTGCAAACACGTGGTTGTTAACGTAAGAAAATACAAACAAAATCAGTTACTATGAATTGTTATTACTTTTGTTATGATTTTGTTTTTTCTTCGGTATTTATCATCTACACACACCCAATACGGTTTTGAAATAACGTGGTGCACTAAAAAGAACGAATAGTATATCACGTGAATTATTTGTTCTAACGCGATTATATTTTGTCTAAATGCTTGTTGGAAAAAAAATGACCAGAATGTGTCAAAAGTGAATACTCTGTACCACAACAATCATTTGAATTTTCTAAAATTATAACTCTATTACATGCGATTAGCGATGAAGTGTTTGACAACGTGCAAAGTACGGTCATCGATGAACTATTGGTTGATATACCTATAGATGATGAGAAACTAATTGCATTTATGACAGATTGCGGTGGTAATAACGATGACGAAGGTAAAACTGAAACTTAAGAGTATGGAGCAGCATTTTCGCACTCATGATCCCAACATAAAACGAGCTTTAAAAGTCCAACGGAGGCTGCAGAAACTTGTTAAACAAAAAAAAAAACAACACAGAACGATAATACCAAACAAACACATTAGACGTGTCAGATATTTGTAGCGATAAAAGATGTATTAATTCCGTCCGTCATAAACGTTCGCGTATACGATCAGGTAGTTATTATGCATACTATGTATTATTTTTTTCTTAATTAAAATATCTATATATTTTAAGGTTTCGGACCCTAAGAGGTGTGACTTCGCAGCCAGAAAGACGCTGTTGGAAACTGGTAATAATTTATTATATAATATTATGTATATTGCGACAAACTATGGTGGGCGAGTATCGTTTTTCTCCGAGCAGTGGTGGAGAAGCTGGCGGAGGTATGATGTTTAGTGGATGGTCTTCAGAGGTCTTGTAGTTGTGGGAGTGTAGTTTAGGTTCATTCCTCTCTGCTGCGGCGATTGTGTAGTAGAGTCCCTCGCTGACCGTCTATAACCGTATGTTCCTCCATCTCAGGCCTGGGGCGGTATCTGATCTCTCCTCATTGGAGGCCAGACTTAAGTATCAAAGGTTGTAATGCTCGCTGACGAATCACAACCATCCAGCCAATTGTTGCACTCGTTTCTTCGACCAACGAAATATGTTCACTGTGAATGGTGCAACGGGAATATTGTGACTTTACGGTGCTTTTTGTCGTCCGGTGATATAATGTTTTCCGTTCGTGTTTCGCAATAAATAAATATTCTTTCAATGCATCGGAGAGTAATTATGTGTTATTTATGTGAAACATTTTTTTCCTGGACGTAATGAGGGCTTTTGTGTGGTCCTTTCCTTTATTCTCTAGTTCATTCTTATTATATCGTGGTTATGGTAATTATTGCGCGAGAAGAAAATTAATATTATTTGAAAAAGTGGATATAAAAGGCTCGTTTCCAGAGCTCTAGAATCAGTAACTAGCAGCATACTTGATTCATCAATCGTCAAGTGTACGGAGTAATTTTCTCCGGCCTACATTCAACATGTCAACTACTGAAATATGAGTCCTTGAACTTCATATGGATACTTTAGACTTAATGTTGTTGAATGGTCAAAGTAGCACTAATGTAGAAGTCACTATTTTATTAATGTCAAAAGATGTCGCCTTCACTCCAACAATGGAGTAAGTGATATATCGGCCGCGTGAAATTCCACTGGCGGAGGAGCGCGGGACCCATTCGTGTAGTCGCTTCCCGTTGTTCACTGCCTTGAGGCGCCACCGTCATAAATCATTTTAATTTCGCACAATATATTAAGCGCGACGATATAGAATTTTAGAAATTCGTCACGATACAAATGTTCGCTAACGAGCGAGCGGCTATCAACAAATCTTAATTTTTAAATATACCGCCGACGCATCTTCGAGTCGCTCGTTTGTAACTTTTGTCAACGGTGGTGGATAAAAATAAATTAGTAAATATTTTGGTATAACTTTACTTAATTTTGATGGATATATAAATGTTCAGGAAAATATTATAAATTCACTAAATAATTTAGAAATGAACAAATTAACATAATAATAATTCTAAATCTTAAAGTAAAATATCCACTAGTAGGAATTATACGATGTTTAGTTCATTTTAAGTTATTTTTTTTCAGTATATAATTTCAACAAAAAAAGTTTTCATTAAATATTTTATTATTTACTGTGTTCTTAACTATAGAACTGTATGACTTCATTGATATTTTCTTATAAAAATGTCTTGATTTAAATTATTTTAAGCAGAGGCACTGCAGTTTTTAGAACGTTAATTATTTTTACAGATTAATTGTAATATAACGGTTATGATTTTTTATTAACATTTTTTTTCATTCAGCATCAAATGTATTTATTCTTGTTTGATTTTTTTCAATGTCCATTTAATATGTTATGTTCAATAATTTTAGTTGCTGTACTAATAAATTATTTTTTTAGGGTAAGTAAAGAGGTATTAAAATTATTTAGAAACTTTACTAACACCTATTATTTTTATTTAGAGAACAATATAACTTATTATGTTCATCTTAAATCTAATTTAAATTAAATACATGCCTAGAAGATAAAAATAATAGATCAACATGCCTTAAATATTTCTTTATTTCTTATTCCTTGAACGAGTTAAAAAATGCCAGTACTCTAAACTTTAGATTAAAATTCTGCGATCATAAAAAATATGTTCGAATTAGTATAGAAATTCATTAATTTTCCTAATTATATATTTTAAAAACATGCATTTATTAAATGTAATATATGTATAATATATACACATATATTTTAATGGGTCAAATAATTCGGTCACTGCACTCGGAAATTATTATAGGGATAAAACTGAAGTTAATGTTTTTTAGCTGCGGGAGATTTTATACAATCGCAGGCTAAATCTAAAAGTTTTTACTTTGTCATATAAAAAAGGGTGTCCAATGAAAGATTGGATTCAAGACTAAAAAAATATGAATGTTATACAAATTTATTTTTAAATTTCCCATTATTTATAATTCACTAAATATAATTATATACGCCATATATTATGTGCTATAAATGGGACAGAATATATGTGCAATGTTTAAAATTAATATCATACATATTTTTTGCTTTTTATTATTATATCCTATAAAATAAATTTTAATACACATAATAGCTTATAATTAATTATATATATGAATATGTCACCGATTCGCAGAGTTTCGGTCTGGTGGTTAATACTGATTGATCTATCCAATTGAAACAGATTTACCCCGTTGTATCGCATTGGGCTTACGCCTGTCAAGTTTTAACGAAAGATTGAAATATTGAGCAGTAATATTGAGCAAACGATCAACCTATGTGACCCATTTGAGTTCTGTAAATATCATTTTTTTAACGTGTTACGATGTCACGACTAGACCACATATATAGTTGCTAGGACCAAAAATATTCACTGACCCGAATAGTCTTTTTAATAGTCACATTTTAATTATTTTGACCCGCAGCCAAAAAAGGTTGCCGAGACCTGATCTATATGAACAGTCTTTGAAAAGCAGACTAATTTTGGTTAAAGTTTAGTTTCGGCCTAAGCGAAATATTAATCGAAAAATTCTTGTTTTGGAGTCAGTATGTTTATTTTACTATATTGCGCAGCGTGTTGTCCGAGGGTGCGTCCGTAGGCTGCAGGCGTCTCTGAATTGGGTTTGATTTGGATTCCGGACGTTAAGTTGTACCTGTGGATGTGAAAAAAGAAGCGGCGGCTTCTGCGATTTTTGCTGGTTTAAAGTTGAGTCAACCACTTCTTGGTTGTAGTCCAGGTTAAATGGCGTTTGAATATCCAATGCCTTGAGTCCGGTAGTGAGAGTTAAAGTAAAAATGCCAGAGAAAATCTATGAGAGGCAGTGATGAGTGGAAGTTTTTCATGTTTGTCCGCGTTCTAGTATTAATATTTATGGCCCCCTCTATGGTAGATTTTCCTGTCCGCTATTTTTTCGGTAGGGCGACCAATTACAAAGTTTTTTTAAAAGGAATTGCTGTTGGCTGCTAAGGCAGATTGGAAACGATCGTTTTGCTTTCGAATAAAATATATAAAAACTTTTATTTTTAGCGAATAAACTTATTGTATAATTTTAAGTATCAGTTTAATATTAGGATAATATTTTAATACTATACAGAATCATATATTATATATTTTCCTATAAAATATTGCGCATTTATTTGCGGCGTTTCCAATAATAGAAGTATAATAAAGAAGTTCATTCATATAAAGACAAAATACCAAGAGACACAAACCCATAGAAATATCTCAACAAAAGCCGTTTTGATTTGCTGCCAAATGACACTGATACGTTTCGACCGGCGAAAACACGTTTCGAAACGCGTGTTTAATTGTGTTATATTTTTGATATATACTATATTGGATCGGTGAATTGTTTGGTTTTCTTTTTCACCGCCTCACAAGCTTTTGATAAACAGCCGCTGGAAAAAGCTCTAGTGGTCTGAGCTATTTTTTTATATTTGTCGAACGACATGGAGTCAGGGTCAATTATGTTCTTGTGATCATTTTTATATTTACCGATAAATAATTGTTTATATCATCAAGATATACAACAAGTAAATTATTGCTAATTACACAGTTAACCATCGAAAATTATTTATTGCTGTGCGTTTAAAGCTTGCGTTTTGGTAATTATTGCCTTTGGTTGTTTATGTAATCAATTGTATTGTGTATGTGAAATTGGCACGCGTTTTACACGGATAATACATGAGCTTGTAAGATAATTTTTTTCTATAAAATCGATGTTTTATTATTTTTTTAAATACCTCCCAATATACCAATGATAGCAGCCCGAATATGACATCTAGTGATTGAAAGATTTATTATTATATAGTTTATAATGAATCAAATAGATGTCACCGATTCTCAGTGGTTGATAAAATACTTCATAAAATGATAATAATATTAATAAACTATCTTAGAAAATTGCATGTTTCAACCATTAAACCAGGTTGTTTTACACGATTTTTTAATACATTTTAACAACATGTTCTAGTTTCATCTAGCTGATGAATAGTAAACCAGACTTCTAATTTTAACTCGAGTGTGCAATTGAGCGGACGATCCATTCACACATCGTGGTTAACTGAAATCTTCTTGGTAAAATTCGAGGCTATCCTGCAAATCAGCGGTTAACGGGAAAACACGCCGGTATTATGATATGGCAGTGACCCAAATATTTTACGTAGAAATTCAGCAATTTCCTATCGTTTTTACCCATTGACTATAAAAATAATACAATGATCGTAGACCAAATAGACTACTTAATCTTCGAAAACACGACACTTCTCAGTAAGATATATTTTTTAACGCTTTTTCGCTGACTCTTGGCCGCAGTTATTTTCTCAGAAGTGACGCTCGATGCACATATGCGAATATTGTCTCATTTTATATTACAGGGTCACGGAGAAGTATTTCCGGGATCTCATGATTTAATAATAAATGTATTATTATTAAGAATGAAAAGATTTAAAATTTCTCGCTTAAATTAGATTATGGATTTATTTATAATAAAGGTTTTATTTCATTAAAAATATCATCTCTTTTTAGTTACTAACTAAAAAGAGATGATAAAATATGTTTTAATAACAGTACTACGTAACAGAATACATTATATGATGATTCAGCTGTAGTTTTGTGATCTACTTGTTTCTAGTCAAACATCGCAAAAATGTATATTCAATATAAAAACACCTAAAATAACATATCCATCTATAACCCCACCATAATTGTATTTTTATTAAAAATTATAAAAATATATATAAATTTGCAACTGTCTAAATATCTTCAAACTACGTTTTTATCAGTTTTTGACACAGCTTTTTAAATTTAAAAATAACTTAAATTTAAATATTACGCTTCTTTAATCAACTAGAGTAGATATAGTAAAAAACTGTATTTTATATTTTATAATTCACTAAAAATCTTGATAGTTAATTTTTATGCTATATCTTAGTAGTAACTTGAATAACTCATTGTTTGTTTTTTTACAGCAGAAAAATTGCAAAAAAACTATTAAATAGATTAAATACATGGAATATTAATTAAATTTATAAAACATTTTATTTTGAGATTGCCTAATATAGCGTTAGAATAGACTTAGGTATATCATTTAAAATAGTCACAATGTACGTCTTTACATTTGTTGAGATATATAAGTTTTGACACCCAACGCGCGCAAAATTTCTGATAATCATATATTTTTTTATGTGACCGTTTAATAAATAATATTATTTAATATTTTTTCAGATTGTCATATAAAATGTGTCACACAGACGAAATTATTAATAGAATTCCAATGACGCAGCGAGCTAGCAAGATGAGATTCTTGCCGAGTGGTGTGACTGCAGCCATATAGCAGCTAGATAAGGTAGAAACATTATATTTTATAAATAATTAATTTGCCGAATATATACAAAGTAATATTTAGTTAATTATTTTTATTAAATTTTCCGCTGTAACCTGACAGGCGTAAGCCCAATGCGTTACAACTGGGTAAATCTGTACCAACTGAGTAAGTCAATCAGATATAATGAATACCTACAAAGTACTAATCACCAAAGTCTGAGAATCAGTGACATATATATAAATAATTATAATATAATTTATAACCAATAGATTTCACTGCAGCTAGGGCCGGTTTTTTTTTATGATAGTTCACTTTTTATAAATAAAAATTCGAGTGCCGCTGCTGGGGTCCGAACCCGCAACCTCAGAGTTACTAGTCTAAGACGTTACGGACTACGCTCTTCCGTCCTTAAATATAAATGTTACTATCTGACGTATTGAGAGTACGAGGGTCTTTGCTGGGGTGTGTGATTAATTGCTGTTTGTCGAGATAGTCGAGTGTTTGACATTGATTGTCACCTACTTACCACTGATTTTCAGTGATTAAGTTAAATTGTCATATTTTTTATACAAATTTTTCGAGAATATTTGAATAGATAGCAGACGAGGTTTATTGATGATACAATGTAACTCGGTACAAGGTCAACAATATATTCTCTAGATGCATGTTTCGAAACATATTAGTGTAAAGTTTTCATGCTGCTGTAATTGATGGTTTTTAAAGTTGAAGTGGCTATTGTGCAGTACTGTGTGCTCTGCACGATTTATATTATTCATTGTTAAAAGCCAAAGTATTTTGTTGTGAACGCAATACATTTACCACGCACAAGTTACTCTGACTGCACATCTTTTAATGGTGTTGTTAGCTGATAGCAAAAATAATATACTTTCTTTGGTTCAGAATAATGTATGAGAGATATATCGTAATAATAATAATAAATTATTAGATACATATTTGTTTAAAGACAGTAATTTATTCTTTAGAAAATGACGACTAATCTTATATTCCACGCCACTGCTAATTAAGATTTATCTCACATAAAACTCCAATTATAAACAAACGAACACAGGTAATATTTTTCATAACATCTCAAAGAATAATTACGTGCTCGTGCATTAAAATTAAAGCTTATAATACACCGCTCATAACACATCCAATTTGTCGGTTCGTTTGCTTCACGAAAAGTTAAAGGGACGAAATTATAATTTTCATCTCGGAATTTGTTATATTATAATATAAGCGTTAATTATGTGAAAAATTTGAGAATATGTTTGCGTTTTCGACGCTTTGTGGATCTGTTTAGTATATATTTTATTGCGTGTTTTATTTATTTAGTGGCGAAAAGGGATTATAATTTTTTTGACTATACTGATTAATGTTACGGTTACTTCGTTGGAAAGGATTCGTAAACGTAAAAGTCTGATGTTGATTTTTAATTCTTGGAAATTCTCATATAGCGATTTATTTCTAGGGTCAATCTATAAAGCGCCTTTGTTTTAATGACGCTTTCTAACGAGGCTTTTTGTAAGACCTCCTAGTATATGCATGTTTTTATTGTCAATATCAAAGCGCATAATGAAAATCTTAAATATACGACACAAGGGTTACGACCGTACCTATACTTATATTTTCACGGGTTTTTCTATTATTATTTTTTATTCGTCATAACACTCGATCGTCGTCTAAATTAAGCTTTATATCATATATTGCCCTTTGCTATAAAACATTAATATATTTTTTGTATTACGATGCTAAAGCCTTAAATAGAAGCAGTTTGATACTTTTAGGTTGTGTGGATAATTAAAATCACAAACAACCTTTTATTTTATAAGTAATTAAAATAAAATGATTTGCACATTAAATATTATTATATAAAAATTAATATATTAAATGTAAACTATAAACAAATAAACTATACTAAGCTGTGTGTATACAAAAATAAAATTTACTAGCGTTAGTATATAAAAATTACTAGCGTTAGTATAATTAAAAAAATACTTCTGCTTTTCAATGCACTTATTCCATCGTTGCACAAGGTTTATTCGTGGCATTAAAAAATTGAATCGACGTCCTTTTTATCTCTCCGAGAAAATCAATAAGTCTAAATTCAGATTATATGTTTCAATAGTATTTAAAGATATTGTTGTATTTGAACCCATCTTGCAAATAATTCAGAAAGCATAGTATATTATAGATTAAACCATTACTAAATGCTGCTTCCATTTGCAATGTCAACGTGAAAATAACAGTGCTGTCAGCAAAATCACAAATACCACTGAATTTTTGGGTAATTATTGAATGTATATTTAAAACAAAATTGCTTAATTATGTGTTTAATTCAGTTATACTAAAATAAATTGCTTTTCTATTTTTATAATATAATCATATCGTGAAGCATGTTATGTATTATATCAATGCTAAATAAATAATTTACTTCCGTGTTTTTTTCCACAAATACATTCCATGATTGAATAAAATTACATATCCTGCTATATTTACTTAAATTATCTTACAAGCTATCTTAAATATAATTGTACTATTTTTATTTTCCACCTACTCTGTAGTTTTCTAAATTATAATACAAGAAAATAAAACGTGAAAGAACTAAAAATAGACATCTAGAATTGAAACATGTTATTTATTTGTATATACATGCATAGTAAAAAATATAGTTTAATAAATTATATTATTTAATAGTACTGTTTTAATAGCTAATTACAAAAAAAAATTATATATACATAATAATACGGAATAATGTCATTATGTGGTTTGATAAATTAAGGAAAATGTTTGTGTTGTAAGTTACAATCCTATGAACGCTGAGTATGTGTTATTATGAAATTAATTTGATTAAAAATTAAAGTAGGAAAATTGTAATATTATTAATAATATATAGACTACTATATTGCACAGCAAATTACAATTGTCATGCACTAGGTTCAGAAACTTTCAATAAATATATTTTATTAAAATCACTTAAGAAAAATTTAATAAAAACATATCGATGTAAGTCTTAATTGGCTCCTGTAATTTTCACAGGCAGATTAACGTTATCGTATTTTTTAGCTCTAAGATTTTCATAGCTTATGTATTGATGATAGCAAAGTAAAAAAAAGTAATTTTAACCTAAAAGTATCGCAGGTTATTTTACACATAATAATTTACAAACACCGATAATATATTTTTTAATTTATATATGCTTATTACAAGTGATAGTCTATTGTTACAGTGGATTTTTTTTGTTATTTTTAATTACATTTTTTAATTAGTTTATAGATCTCTATTTATCAATTATAACATGTAATTATGTTTAAGATCTGCTGGTATTTTTTTTATTATACGATTACTATTGCACTATTGATAAAATATATTGTAGATTGTTTGAAGTATAGATTCATGTTTAAAAATAATAAAAATCTATGCAATTTTTATCTTAATAATCATAAGTTTAATTAGCATGTAATCAAATTTTTCATATATAATAGCAAGTATTAAAAAAAAGTTTTCTAAAATAGCATATTAATAGTTATTTTCGCTGGTAATCAATCATCTAGCAACTCATTATTTTCAATTTTAGTATATTTCTATTACTTTAAATAAATATATTTTTACATATTTTTAATTTATTTAATCAATTTAAATATAATATTTTTAAACTAAATATATTTCCTATTATTTCTTTAGTAAAAAATGTAATAAATCAATTTGAATCTAAAATGCATATCAGGTGGTTTTTTTTTTGCTTTTTAGCTATAAATATGTGTTACAAACTGTAGATTGCTAGTCAAAAGTAAAACAGTTTTTACCGTAACATGCTGAACATAACAACTTTTAATGTTATATTTAGATTGTTAAAAATTCTTACATTGCAATTAATCTAAAATTCATTAGAATATCAAATTAATTACGCAATACAGTTAAAGATATTCATGTTTTATATTTTAAAGAGAAAGCTATTACGCATATGTATTAATTTTTTTTTAAATAATTTACAACGTGGATTTTTAATGCTTGCTCAAAAAAGAATATTACATAAATTTATTTAAAAAAAAAAAAATTATTTAAGGGATATTTTTAGAAATTTTCTCGATTTCTAAATAAAATCTTCATTTTAATATTAGATTCGTTAACATTCTTCCGTAAATCAAACCATTAAGATCAATATGTAATATGCAGTTTATTATAATTGATGTACATCTAGATATCGCTTAATTTTGGGTCAAGTTATTATATACAGTACATTTTGATTTAAGTAGAATAATAGTAAAATAAGTTATTATTACGCAAAGTAATTCCGCAAGCAATTTAATTTTACGAATATTAGGCTTTCCCAGTTGCCCCCGGGCGAAGTCTGTTGACACAGGTAATATGCTATAAAACGATGAATTTCTGAACGACAATTCTAAACGCGCAGCCCACTGGATTCACAGGCTTAACTGCGATCACCGCAGCATTGTCTTAATTCCCCATGAGTGCGTACTTTCGGGACATATGTATTTATACCACGATATTATATATACGGTGCAAAGGACTCGTTTCGAATCAGTTAGCCGTGGGCGGTCGTGGCGGGAGCGTGTGTCGCTCGCTCCAGTATGTCCGGGAAAACTTCGCGAAGAAAATTTCGCAGACGAGACAAATTGCGAACTTTCGCCAAAGTTTATGTTTAACCGCACTTGCATGTACAATATCATGTTTGAAATGATTCTAATGTGTTAATAGTTAACTGATATGCGAAAACATTGTTATAAAAAAAAATACTTTTGTGCGGCGTTATCGTTGCAGTTACGATAAACGAAATAGTTAATGAGACGGTGAGCTGAAATGATATATTTTATTTTTAATTATATATAGAAATATATGCTTTTGAACTGCATGTTCTTTTTTATTACACATTTTATTACAATATATATTGAATTTATTGCACAAATAAATATCATATATTAGCATCTTCATATAACAGACATTAAAATGTGTCAATCTTAACTCTACTTTAATGTAATACAATAGTTAATGAGACATATATTTTTATTAATCAGTTATACATATAATATTAAAATTATAAATGTGTTTTGGTGAACATGTACGTCAATATGAGACAATATTAGTTATATATGTACATATGGATATATAGATCTGATCTGAAATATTATTATTTATTAACTTTAACTTTTATTTTATTGTAGTTTAAAACAGAGTGTTATTAAATTTATTAGAATTATACGAAACAGCAATCTTTGTTTAATATTCATAAGATACTAGAAATATGATTCAGCAATCAAAGTGATTGATCAATCAACTTCATTACATATAATTGATATTTTAATTTCAAATAAAGCGAAACATTTTCATTAATATAATTACTTTGTACTTTGTCAATATGTACATTTAAGATTCTACAATTATAAATATTTTTTTTTTATTAATATATCGATTATATAAAAAATGAAAAATAGATACAATATTTTTTATTATTTATACAAATATATGTTTGTATTTTAAAGTGTTTTAAGATCTTAATAAATAATTTCAAACATCTTGTACTAAACAATATTACTTTGAAATTAATGTATTTATTTTGAAAAATAATAAAAAATAGTCATAGCATAAAAATTATTAATGATATACTTGTGTATATCTAAACAACAATAAAAAAAATATTTCACTGGTATAACTTGACAAATGAGCTTTATCTACTTTTTTTAACTTTTTCTGATTTTTTTATCTTCTTGACGTTTTTGTACACATCTTAAATGTACATCTAAAAGAAAACAAATATATATGGAAATATGTTAAATTTCATTACAATAAATGATTAAATAATTAATCAAAAATAGTGATAATAATATATTCTAGTAACAACATAGCATAAACCTATAACATATATTGGTTCTGTTTTTACTATACATTTTGTGTTTATATGGTTTTAAAATAATTTCGAAAATATTTATTTATTTTTAAATTAACTTATAATAAAATTATAATAAAATATTTTTATTGTATTAGAAGCTATAGAATGTAATAGGTAATCCCGAAATAAATGTCGTTTTTTTAACATGCAATTTCGTATAAATTATTCACTTAGTAAAAATTCTGCCATCGTAAATTATAGTGCCCAATTTGTTTTTCAAATAACGGAATGTGGATGCTAGTTGTGCAACAACACAGATAAACATAATACGTAATCAGGTATTAACGACCAAAACACGACCGACTATCAAGTCAAAACTTATATTAAAAACTAGTATGTCAACTATATTTATGATGTGTTTAATAAAGGCGAAGCAGTGTATTTAATTTTTTTAAATGAAATTGTTAGAGTTTAAATTTTTAACAATTTCATATATGAGCCATAAAATTCAGGCAAAACGGCCAAATTCATTCGGCACTACATACATTATTCAGTTCCTTTGCGACACTTTCGATGTCGAACTCGAACGCAGGGGTTGTAAAAATTTTGCGCCGAAACCACTTCGCGGTACTAAAGTTAATTTAAAATATCTCTCTCGCTTTCCGCGACTTTTCTCCAATAAACTTTACCATAAAATTGTGATTTTTTAAACAAACAAAATAACATATACACGTTTATTCATTCATAAAACCTTAACTTTTTTACCTCCCCAAAAGGTTCCTACAAAAAAGTTCCCACATAAATTTTACGAAACATCAATCGCGCTTCGTTTTTTTATATATACAATATATAAAAATACCGTTAATACGTACCGAAAATAGTCGAACTGAAAATATTTTCGGACTTTACCCTGAAATATAGCGCAACGTGGGCTTAGTGAACCGTTGTGGTGTTTTAAAACGTCCATTATAATAAATGTTTGGAATTTCTTATTTATTATTTACAATGCGTAAATGGAAACAGATCCATTTTACAAATCAACATAATGAACGTTTTAATTTATACGTAAAAAAACTGAAAGCACCTACTGTATATTAAATCATGTTTCCATGTACTTAAGCGTAAATTATCTAAAAAAAATATCGATACAACTTTTATTCTAATATATATGTTATAAAAATCTCGCATCTACAAAATATGAATAAAACTAATGATTAATAATTATATTGCTTATTTGGGAATTTCATTGTATATCTATGAGAATGATGTGATTAATAATATTAAAACTTAAGAAAAATAATAAACTTAATTGTTACTAAAAGCTAAAATAATTTCATATTTTGTTCCCAAGCCTATATAGAATATAAGAATAGATATTACTCAAATATTTTTTGTAAAAATAGCAAATATAATCTGAAAGATCCTACTATTTTACTTAAATATCGGAATAGCGCAGTTCGTACGGTCTTGACATGTAACCCAGAGGCCGCCGGTTCGAGCTACGACAACAAACTCGAATTTTAATTTATAAAAAAACGTGGTAATAATAAAAACTGACTACAGCTGCAAAGTTATATAATATATATATATTGCTTAAAAATGGTAATACACATTTTTATTACTTAAAAGTAAGATACATTTTAATTAATATTTACATGTCTGATTGACCTACCCAATTGGTACAGATTAACCCCATTGCATCGCATTGGGCTTACGCTAGTCAGGTTAAAACTTAAGTAAAACAAAGCAATAAGAGACAATTATTTGAAATATAAATATATTTATATATTTTCCAAATTTTCTGTGTAAGTTAAGCCTTTATTCTTTAATATTAAAATTGTGCCCTTTAAAGCAGTGCTTGTTGACCAGTTGTACTACTGAATGGTTTTTGAGAGAATTGTGGTGGTCCGCGAAGTAATTTGAATGTACTTGAAATTTGCTTCTTTTCATTTTAAATTTTCGCTTCATTAGATTGCGCATTAATTAAAAGCTCAGACTAATATTCAGTATAAGCGATGCAACTATCAAGTAAAGTTGCCAGATCTCACACTTGTTTATTTATTATTTTGAACCTTTTCAGATGACCGGTTGCAGCTTATTCTAAAAATCTAGCGCATCGGTCATAAAAGTCCAATAAAAAAAACCAACTAATATAAATACATCCCTAGATCGTCGTAACTACCCGTTTCAGCAATGAGTGGGCGAGCACTAAGTCTCCCTAAAAAAAAACAAGTAGCATTTAATATTTAAAATATTACTTTAATGAAAACGACAATGTTGTTGTCCGTGGGATTCAACATTTTGAGTTTGGTGATTCGTGAGGTCCAAAAAGTTGACGAACGCTGCTTTAAAGTAATGCACATAATATATTCTTATGCCAGCCTTTCTTGCAATCTGCAAAAAAATATTAGTATAGCCTTCAGTTCACTCAGAAATTTTACCTTTATTCTATGTGATCGCAAAACTTTGTCCTTTCAATGACACATTTATCTGCTAAAAAACCATATCTGACATATATGGGGATGTTTTTGGCCATAAAATTACAATCATTAGTGAAATATAGATCGGTACAAAAATCGTGGTGCAAAATTCCAGAGTTGTTTATACGCAAGTTTGGTCGTTTTATTTAGATTAACTATTGCAAACACTCAATATTAAATAATTTGTAGAAAACTATATTGTTATAATCGAAAAATTAATAAAGAGAATCTTGACATTCAATCAAACTTGACGTACTAAAATATATCTATAGAATATTTTGATCTTACTCAAATTATGTTTATTAAATATTTTTAAGTCGATGACCTTTCAACTTCTAAGTAATGCCCTATGCTACTGATCAATCATAAAATTATCTTTATTTGAATAGAGCGTTGAAACAGAACCGCCAATAATAAATAATAATTCGTAAAAATGTATAGAATTAGGTTAACTACTAAAATAATAAGATTAAATGAGACTAAGCAACGATATTTAATCAAATACGATACTGACAAAAGAAGTACAAAAGGTTATCAATCACTTAAAATATATTTCTACGTACTTAATCTACATAGGGATTTAAGCATATGTAATTATATATTGCCCTTAATCGATAATTTACTATTGAAACTTTTCATAGAGAAACAAGCCGCGGTCATTATTAGATAGTTAGCTTACAGATAGATAATTGTTGATAATAACTTGTCGCTGACATATATTGCTATAGATTTACTTAAAATAAAGTGTTATATTTACTATATCAAGGGTGTATCTAAATTATTTAAAGGGTTGAATTTAAATAGAAATAAGAATAATCAATCATCTCCATGTTTAGATTTAGATACTATTGTCCATTTGTATAAATAGGTTTTTAATTACGCTACTCTCAGACATTCTCCATATTTGGTCGAGTATCAAAACGAATCGCCATAAAAGAGTCGAGTGATGGATTTGCATGTTGACACGTTGATTGTGTGTATTGACAATGTTGACTTGCGGTTTTTGCGCAGTTGTGGAGGCAATAATTGCGCAAAAATGTCTTGTAAAACGACTTCTGCAAAGTGACTCGTACCGCTCGCTAATCGGAAGGTTACGGGTTCACGTCTAAGAAGCTTAAAATACATGCGAGAGATCAGTTTAACGTGAAATAACGTATTGGTAAATAAAACGTTTATTCCAAAATTCATTTGAATCTTGAACAACATATAAAATATTCCTAGATGTTCTATGAATCGTAGGTTCTAAGAGTTCTAGACAGATTCTATGTATAACTATTTATATGATATTCTAGTACTCGATTTTAGTGCTCTAATAAAATTCAATTATTAATATATTAAAAATATTATTGACAGATAATATAAATTAAATTAATTACTTAAGCAACCTGTATATATGATATTACGTTCTAGACTTACAGTGTAATAATATCATTGCCGATTCGTCATACGGGCGTAAAATTGCAAAACGCATATCGGTCTATTACGAAAGCGATGCACTTACAGTAGATATGCATTTTTTATGCAATTGTGCACAAAGGAATTTAATACATCGTTGAAACTAGTTCCGTGGCTTTTTAACTACTTTTCCATTTTGGATCATGATGATTGAGTCCTTAATCACATTCTCGATTTGTAGATAGTATAGTGATAAATTCACGCGCACTATAGTATTATAATTTATTAAAAAAATATACTGTACAAATTTTAATATATTTCCGAAAAACGAAAGCTATAAATGATTATTAATATTAGGGTTATGCTACTTTATCTATACATTAATAAAACAAATATATTTATTACCTTAATATTATTTATATATTTTTAGTGCTACAGAAATATTCTTTTTGTGTAGTTATGCTTAAAATTATTACTGAAAAGAGCATTAAGTGAACCTTTTTTCAGTGCTAAACGTTTCACGAGATATCGGTTTTTTAAGTATGGTTATGTTTTTATTGTTCCTTATATACCATATCTGTATGTACATATATATATATATATATATATATGTAAAATATCATATATAAAGTATATGATATATATATATATATAGCTGTATTTATTATAATATATTTGTATGAATGTAAAAAATATTCATTATTCATATCAATTATGATTTTTTTAAACTTCTTACCAAAAATAAATTCACGCCCCACTTGCAAAAATGTTCACTAAAAATACGAAAACATTAAATCCCACCGTCTGTAGAATGTTCCGAGACTTATCTATTTATAAAAATTGAATCGACATACAATTTATCTTATGTATGCATCATCAAGACGCTTTCGCCAGATTCTTCTATCTTGTAGTAATTTTTCTTTAAAAGTGCGAGATAAACGTCCAAAACGCAATTTGAAAAGACAAACTACGGTTAGTCCCATCTCGATCGCAATTTATTTTTTGACGCACACGCCTTTATCATATCTGGGGTTTCTGTAGATACTTAATCGATATTCAGAAAAATAATATAGAGGAGCAATGTAATACATTTATTATCAGTTTTACAAGAATAGATAATTTTACAAATAAAATATTGTAAGAATCAATGTTTTCTTACAAATTTAAACTATTTTTTAACTTAATAATTGATTATTGTTGTCAAAAGGTACTTAGATTTAAATTAATAATAGATAACAATAATATTGCCGTATTTTAAGTATGTAGATATTTCCTTGTTAAATAATTTTTCGGTTCGATGTTAAAAATGCAAATTTGCAGGGTTTTTTATAGTTTCCATTAAAAGGCAGGACCTGTGCACAAAGACGAATATGATATTTTGCATTGATTTTCTGTCACAAAATAAATTATGGTTGCCAATGCTGCTTATACAATGGACGAATATTTTTGCCGTAAATTTAGAATTTTAAAAGACTTTTATTATATTCCGCTACAAAGGAATTATCTTACCTACTATCGATAATTTTTTAAACTACTCGAATTATAAAAAGAGTCTTTTTCTTTAATTAAAATTTTGATTATCATTCACAATTGGAAAATATTAATGAAAAATCGTAGTTATCCGGCAATAAAATTTAATTTAATATATCTAATATAATAGAAAACTAGAGTGATATTTCATTAATTGTTAAAAACTCATTTAAGCATAAAAAAATATCTTTGTAAATTTTTTAAGTAATAACTTCTTAGCTACAAATATGGTTTCTGTTGATATTTAGAATAACCATCTTGTTATTTTTTCCCTGAAAAAAAAGATTTATTTAATTTACTTCGGCAAATTTTTTATAAATATAAAACAAAAACATCCATTTTTATCACGAAAGTTGGAAGAAAGACGTGGTTTATGGTCATGAATAAAAATGCAAAATTTATCACTATGTAGTTTGTCATATTTTTTAACTTTATGCACCAAACCAATCTCTATTGTGCATTGTAATGTTTTTTAATATAGAGTGAATATGTTATACTTCTTAGCATACATTTAATTTCTACCTTAAATCATTAGTCTACTCTTTTACGTAAGTTTGAAAGAACTCTGGTTATTGTCATGAAAAAAAAGCGATACAACATCTTTGCATAAAATGTTAAATAATTAATGGCACGATTATTTAAAAAAAAAAAAATTTAGACATAACTTTGTTCAAAACTTAGTTGAGATTTCAAAAAACTTAATGTTCTCTATGTACAGTGAATTTTTTCAGTTTAATCCTAATAATATTATGCGGATACTGACAATTCATTGGTAGATATAATTACTTTCCTAATTATTTTTTATTAAATTTTGTTGTCACTTCCACAATAGAAATGCAAAATTGTTTGTCATACTGATATTTTATAAAAAACATCTGACTTGCGTCATTTGTATCATTAGTAAATTCAGAGAGTTGTATAACAAAGAAGTTGCTCCGTAAAAAAGGCCTTAATACAAATCATTTTTATTATAAAATAAAACACATTGTTCAATACCAAAGTGTACTGCAAACTATAAAGAAATGATGTGACATATTTTTTTTATATTCAAAAGTACAAAAGTACATATTATGTATATTATTGAAGAGTGTATAAGTAGTTTCAACAGCTCCTTAGTGACTGCTAGGCTAGACTAAATTCTACGATTGAAATTGCCTACTTGATAATTTGGGATGGTATTTAATCGTTGTCGTATTGATTTGATAGACTAAAGTGACTGAACTGTCGGTTTAACGTTTTAAGGAGACAATTATGACTGATACAAAAAAAATTCATTCATTCCATTATATATATAAAAGAAAAAATGTTCAAAAGTGGATTGTGTGAATATGTTCATTGGATTTTCTAACGGACCTTTTTGCCAAGGGATGGAATTTTACTACCTGGTTCTTGCACACTTCTGCGCTTGAATTTTTGGGTGCCGAATTCTTTCGTTTTAAACTATAATAGCACCAGAGTTGGTTAAATAATTATACAATAACATAAAGCCATAATTGCTTTTTCGGCGAATCGTTTATGCAAATGTGTATCGGAAATCCCATTATAAAATATTAGGCATTTCTCAGATACGAGCTTATGTATTATATTATTTACTGTCTTTAAAAGCTAAGCAATGTGAAAAATAATAATTAAATTACAAAAACGAATGTGAAAAATACTATTAAAAGTAACGACTCACAAGAGATTAAGCAAATGCATTGAGATACATTTTAATAAAAAAATGTACATATTTTCTCTATGTAAAGGATTTATTGTATATCTAAGAGTACTTTATTATAACGTCAATTTATCATTAAGTACTGCTCTTCCTACGTTTTTATTTGCTTGTTTTATTTACTTTGCTTACAAAAAAGAGGGAGGGTAATTTTCTCACGATCGTAATACCTTCACACATACGAGGAGAGATCAAAAAAATCTCAAATTATTCCACGTCCGATTGGATCATCATAAGTGTCGTGCGACGGCCGGCATTCAAATGGATTCTACATAAAAAAAGAAAGAAGAAAAAACGCTCACTTACCTACCAGTAGTACATTCATAGTATAGTATCCTCTCGTTTTATGTCACAATCACGTGAACAGATGGTCCAGCGGTATCTCCGTGATCGACAAGGGTCCGTAAGAGCGTCGTTTCGAGTCACGTATCCAGAAGCAATAGAAAACTTCTTTTGGTCTTCGAAAACTTGAACTAGGAATAGACACACGAGAACCGCGTTACGGCACTCTAGACATTTTATGCGCGCTTGATTCTATTTTTGGATTTTATCCGAACTGACGCACCCCCCATAATTGTCGCTATTAAATCGTATTGCTCCCCCTTATGCATGCACAAGGGGGGCAAAATAAATAAATTTTTATGGCGCGCCCCGCACTACAATGTTGCTGTAAAAGCGAACTGATATTATAATGGGTGTCGTTGAGGCTTTCTAGTTTTTTTAAAGCATTATTGTCATCCAGATCAGTGGACAAGAAGTAATAGGGGTTGTGATGGTTCTGGTACGGAATCAAATTTTGTTTACATTTTTTTTTGAGTACGTATCTCCAACGATAAAGTTATTTATGACTATGGCCTCTATAGTAAAAAATATTTTCGTTATATTGTTCAGATATTTTATCACCTTCATACAAGAAGCTCAACAAAATATTGTTTAACATATTTGTACATTCCTATATTTTTATCTTGATTATAATTATAATCAATTTGTATTGACAAATATAGTAGCTATTCTTTACTGTAGAGCTTCGTTAACATATTTAAATAGTATTTGATACCTAAATGTTTGTCATTCTTATAAATCACTTTCCACTATGATCCATCTTTTGATTCCTTCATAACAATACCAATGTTTTACTGAATGAAACCGTTTTCGGAATCAAAACGTATGTTTCAATTGGAGCCGGAGATGAATTAAACTCGCGCATTGCGCTATACATTGTGTAAATAATTTATTTTGCATATTGGGAAACGAACAATGGCGGTCGAGAGGAGAATTTTAACAGATATTCTACAAAGATAAAAAGGCATCGAAAAGTTTCTCGCCGGACAATGGAAACTACATAAATGCTATGTTGTATGCATGTGATTCATGCGCGAATTTGGAAAGTGATTTAATTGAACGTTTTAAATTTATTTATTTATTATACAATTTTAACTTATAGCTAATTATTATTTAAAATACACATATAAGTATTTGCTTAAATTTATATATGATTTATATTTTTTTTGTCTATATAAAAGTGTTTTTTATCCATTAAATTTTCATAGATTTAGACCCTCTGATTTCATTCGACTATTGATTATACATAATAACACTTCTCTACTCTTTAGTATTATTCATTTTCACTATTATATGAAAATGATTGCTAAAAACTTATAGATTAAATTTCACAAACTCTCCTAAAAATAATAACGAAGAAAACTTTCGAACTGCATATAACTATTTTTGTTGTTGTTAAAACTGGTTTTATCAAATGCCTATTATCTTTTTTAAAATAATTTTATGTTTTTTAAACACTATGTTTACCCATTGGCATTCAAAGTTTTCTATTCTACACTACACAATCACTAATATAATACTAAATAAGTTCCAGTAATGATAACTAGACCAGTTCGAAAGGCCTAATCCTCTTCAGTCGTTTTTCAAGCTGTTCACATTGAGGAGTTTGCTGCCTTGATGTTAACGTGCTGTTGGATTCGTAATCCGTTTTTTTGTTGGACAGTTGATTAACTTGCGCATTTACATATAAAGTAACAATAATTTTGAAACTAAAATTGATCTTCAATAACTGAACGAAGTTGAAATGGGCTGTATTATTCATTCTATTACAAGTGAATAACTGAGGAAAACTGTTCAATCCAATAATAAAATTTCATTGATAATTGATAAAAAAACTACCCTCATAGTATTTATTCGATTCTGAGAAGGAGAATTCAATTATTTTTGAGATGACAGTAGATTATTTTTAAAATATTTAGTTTCTCTTGCGCGCAACGGCCCCACTGATATGTTAGGGTGGAAAAAATCATCTTCCTTTTATTATAGTTTGCCATTGTGCCAATCATAGACCAATCACAGAATTATCAGTAGGTGATGCCATGCTTTGGCAAATAACAGTAGAGAGTTGCATTTATGTGCAAAATTATTTGGGGCTAAACTGCTGATAATTAAAAAAAATTGAGTACCCGATGGGTATTATCTAGTTTGCTTACAGTTTTAACTGTGTGGAATAATTTTAAATTCCCTGCGTATCATTTATAGGTAGAAGTGCACGATTCTACAACTGACATTTGGAGAAGTGGAAATTAAAAAAATGTCAATCTGACTTCAACTAAATCTCGAAAAGACATATTCATACAAACTGATGCTTTTGATACGGACTCTGAATTCCATTCCATTTCTTCAAGTGTGTGTGAACGCGGGTTTTCACAGATTAATCTAATTGCAATCCCAACAAGAGCTTCGTTGAAGACTAAAACAGTTTCAGCACTTTTGTTAATCAAACTTGTCAGAGTTTTCGATCCTTCAAAGTACGTTGATAGGACGATATTCGGCCATTTTTATTAACAGCAAGGAGAGGAGTCGAAAATATTTTTGTAATTTAAATTATATTATATTGTATGTATTTATTCAATATTTTAAATTTATGTTAAGAACTTGATATATATTTTTGTAATAAAAGATTAACAAGATGTAAGTTCTGACGCATTTTTTCGTACAAAAAAAACACTGACTATCTGAATATACATTATCCATCAATCAAAATCAGGCGTTTGTATGCTCTCTTTTATCGAGAGATACTCTCTTCGAGAATAAATAATCATAGGCGAAGGGTGCAAGTAAAGTATATGCTTCTAGAAACTCAAACAAACCTAATGAATACTCTAGCGGTCTAGCGTTTTTTTTCCACCGCGCGTTTGAGAGAACAATCTAATCTAATGACTCTATTTTAGTAAAGTATAGCTTGAAAATACTATATTGAAATAAAGAAATATATAGGAATATGCAATGATAAAAATTAAACTTTACATATAAAAAGGCAGTACATTCCATGTATAAGGCAAACTTATTTTTATATTGAAAATGTTTTTCAATTTTTTGTGTCATAAAAAAATAACGTGATGTTCTTACATCGCATCAAACGTTTCAATCACGTAAAACATATTTTTCTTGTCTTTCGCGTGTACACGTAACTTATTACACGTAAAGTGTACGTATAAATTTTGTTAAATAAAAATATTTCACTAAAAATATATATAAGTGCTGAAATATAATATTGTGCATAAAATAACTTAAATGTTTGTTTTATACTATATATTGTATTGGAATATTTATACCAAAACGTGATTTTTCGCACGTTCGGAAAATGTTTTTTTTTCTGTATTACTTTAAGTTGTAATGTGATATTTTTATGCCGAAAGGTTCAATGTACGTATAAGTTGACTAGTAATGTAAGAAATATATACTATTATTGTTTATTTTTAAGATGACAAAGTAGCATTTAGTGAATATTAAATTTAATAACACAGAAACTTTTATGTATCTATCGACAGGCACTTTTTTATAGTTTGCATTTTTTTTAAAAGCAATGTAGTGGCTTTATTTTTGTAGTTTAGAGCCTAGATGTAAGACTTAAATAATCGATCTTTTAGTTGATATGCAATGACTTATGTTTATATATCTTTATTTACCTGTATATTTAAAAAATATAATTGTTCTATTAATTTATTTTTCTATGGAAACGTTTAACTTGAGGATAGTTACGTTACCACTTTAAACTATTTAGATAATATAACGCATAGATATTATTTAAAATATGATAATTACAAAAAAATAACCGTTCTATATTATTTTTGAACTATCAATGTTTGGTTCTTTTATAAAATCACATATTATACAGTTGAACAAAAAGTAGTAAAAATTAACCGAAAGTGAAGGACTGTAATCAAATTGTTTTTATGTATTATGATGTTTTAAAGCTTCTCAGTGAAAATCTTGATGGTCGAGAGCAAATAAGTATCTAAAATGTCATGTATTAAAACGATTTCATGACATTTTCTTTAAATAATGTGTTAACCTTGCTTAAAGGATCAACGTTACGTATTAACGCTGTTTTTTTTATTTATCGTTAGAGGTAACGCGAGATTATTTCCGTGGAATCGTAAGGACTACGGAATGTCCTCGAACAGGAGCTCCTTTTTTCATCACATATTAAACAGTCATCTGTGAACGCTTGCAAGATGACACCGGCTGTCATAATTCCGTCTCGTAACAACAACACTCGTGAAAAGCAGACAATTTGTTATCCGTGTCCATCGTTTATCATCATCACATACAACAATTGCCAATTACACTTTTTCTCCTCTCCGCCATCGATCTCTTCTCTTCATACACGATGGCGCGTTAAAAATCTCCTTTTAAGTCACTCATTCAATGACATGATTGACTGTCGTACCTTCGCGGCATTGGCCCATATATTATATCATAATGTACCTACGCACATTCTTATTATATATTATTAGTATTATATATTAGATAATACTTGAACCTCCAAAAACAATATAATACATCACACATCAAAGGTACACCGCAAGTGTAAAGAGTTACCTTCGTTTTGTATCAATGAAATGAAACAATGCTGCTTGGTAAAATTTAAATAGGTTAACCTTTTATATATAATAATAAATTTTGACCTATGAAGTTCATGAGATAATAGACAAAAATTAAAATTTTTATGAATGAATATAATTGCATAAACTATACAAAAGCTTATGTATAAGATAATTTTATTGCCTTATGAAAATTTAAGACAGAGAACATCAACGAGCATTATTATATACGTAATATACATAAAACTGTCATTTGTCTCATAACATGTTTCAGTGCGAGTTTTATGATATTTATGCAAATAATTCATTGTAAGCGTATAACAAGTAATAAAGATTGTTACTTTATATACAGAGATATAGAAAATAAATATATACAA
The DNA here is from genome assembly GCF_051122295.1 of Plectrocnemia conspersa. Lineage (NCBI taxonomy): Eukaryota > Metazoa > Arthropoda > Insecta > Trichoptera > Polycentropodidae > Plectrocnemia > Plectrocnemia conspersa. The sequence continues at coordinate 17,300,950 of NW_028277176.1, forward strand.
TATTATGTATTAAATATTTGTATTCAAATAATCCTTATCTCTGGTTTGTTATTAGTTAATAGTTAGCTATGAAGTTATGTGTAATTTTGCGCTAAAGTGACAAGGAAACTAGTTCATAAAGTAATTTTAAAGTAAATAAATTAACCTTATCACTTATCATTCGGTACGGCGGAAGTGTTATTTACATAAACACTAATTGAAATTCTGTAGTGCATGTGGCAAAATACATTAAATATTTTGTTCAAGTCAAAGCGGCAAAGCGTGGACAGTAATTAAGATTTAATGATTTGTGATAGGCATATTTTTTTGGAAAGATATTCAACAAAAAATTGTGAAGGAAGAAAAATAAAAAATCTTTGGAAAAAATGGTAGTGGTAGTTTGAAATAGTAGTAATATTTTAGAATCAATCATTTAATCAAATATACAATTAAATTGGGGTGAAAGTTTTGAGTTGTCTTGTCTGGGGGTGAAATGGATTAATTATATTTTCCCCGGAGCCCTAGAATGTAAATGAGTAAAATGTGGAATGGATGGTGTTCAATATAATTTAATTTTAATCAAGGGAGTAGATGTGGTGGCTAAGATGAGATGAAAGAGTGTTTATGTATTCTATTTATTAAGATCCTAAATTATGATAATATTATTCAAAAAATAAATTGTTTTTTTTTATTACTTTTAAGAAGATTGCTTAAATGTAATAAGAAATATATTGATAATTACCGTTCATTAAGGATGATACAAAAAAATTGGCTAATTATGAGTCTATTTGCATTTAATCTGTAATTATTAATATAAAATTGCTTGGATCGTAGTCATTGATCTACGACTAAAGTAAAATAAAAAATCCTCGTTTTTTATGTTAAAAAAATTTCGGCTGTGGAAAAATTCCTATCTTTTTTGTTGATGTTGGATTAACTGATAATAGGCACTGTAAACAATTTGCCTGTCGATTAACATATTTTGAATTCTTTCACCATTAATCCGTAAGATGTTGGTTTTCTTACACTCATCGTAAGGCTGGAAGAAATTTCTTTCTTTAATTGTCGCGCCAATGATAAATTTTTAATTTCTATAATAGACTGCGAGGGTCCTTGAAATTCGTGGAGCCATTAATTCATCTGTGAATAAGTTCTTTCCCCTTTTTACATATTTCTGCGTTTGAAAAATAACTAAGGAAGTCATTATTTTTTTGACTGGTGAAAGATTCTAAGTTTTGCAAATATTTAATTATTGACATCTATGTATGGTTTCTTCGAATATATAATTTCTCTTTAATTGTCCATTGAAATTTTGAGCTTAGCTTAGAATTAATATTTTTCAATTATTTTAATAAAACATTTAATCGTGAGATAATTGTCAATAACAGCTGTTGCTAATTTACAAAAACAATATAAAAAACTTTTTGAATTATCGAGAACGAAAAATAGCTCTAAATCGGGAGCGGGTTCTTAAACCACCAAAGCAAAGATAATTCCGCCAGCCGGTTATATAATAGAAAATCGCAAAAAAATTGTTGGTCATTCAAATACTTTCGATCTTCCGAGAAAGTATGTGTATTTTATACATTTGTCACAAACACCTTCGGAAAGGTTTTTTATCTAAGTGTCTTTTTTATTTCTATCGCAAAGATAAGGCGAGTTCGAGTGTTAAAAATTTCTAAACATTTTTTTGTTATTCTCAGACCTCTATTAAAAACTTTCAAGAAGTATTATAAAATGGGCAATATAAAATATTCGTATAAATTATTTTTTTTATAATAAAAAATGCTTTATAGTCTTGCCCACGCTTTATTTTTCATTTTTGAAGGGCCTCTAAAATATTAGCTGCCCCGGCACTCATTTTTACTCTAAAAGTCGCTGCTGAAAAGTATATATTTTAATTCATCAATATGACACGTGTTACATTGTTATAAAAAACTCTTTTGTGTATTATAATCATAAAGATTAAACTCAGGTCAAAAAATAAACTTCAATAATTAATATTTCAGTATATCACTGTCGCGAGATTCTCGGAACGTCTTCTCGGTTCATTTCCATCTGAACGAGAATTCTTTTCAAAAGAATAAAAAAGAGAAGATTTTTCCGCGAATTTATTAAATTTTAATCTTCTCAGCGCGAATAACGACGTTTCGCAGAGAACGTGCGAAAAATGTCAATGGTAAAAGACACAACAATGAGCACAAACAACGAGATCGTTGTTCTCCACACGAACGCATATAGAGACACACAATTTGTGTTTTTTTGACAAATTTATGAATTTAAACCACTAAAACTCGATAGCTATCTTAATTGCTAACTCGTCAAGTGATTGATTGTAATATTTTCAGTAAATTGTAAAAAAATATTGTATAAAATATTGCCTCTTAATTAAAAATAGATGACCTATTTTTTATTTATGATTATAAAACATTCGTGTTTCATATGCGTGACATATTTATTAGAGCAATTGAAAACTAATTTATCAAACATTGATACTCTGATGAATAATAAATCAACAATATTTAGAACGCATTATTTCATAGTAGATGTGATATATTCAAAAATATATGATGTAACAAAAAATCCTGAAAGCGTCAAACGACCGAATTTAGATTTGGTAATCTAAAACTTAACAGCTGTACAACTGAAAAAATAAAATCCACAGTGCATAAAAGTAATATGGAGCGATCAGTACTCCTTAAATAAAAAAATAAATATGTACTGATTTTTTTTTAATGAATATAATATCAGATATGTAATCTGAATTTAAATCATAGTTCATTGTTAATTTTCAAGCAATTAAATATAGCCCTAAAGAAACTAGAGTGACCATTATTAAGTATTTATTAAATGATAGAATATATGATTATGCTACTCGGACAAAGAATATATACCTATTTATAACTTGATGTTAATTAAAATGTGCTAAAACAAACTCATATCGTTTAGTCTTAAATAATTATACAGCGCATTAAAAATTGGTTCCGAAAGTCAAATTTAGCTTTTTATTGTAATAAGTAGGTAGGTTTTTTTTATGTTAGACGTGTGATGTTTTATTAGAGTAGTTATATCAGACAAACTTTCGTATCACTGTTGAATTTACAAGCCCATAAAGAAAGCTTGAGGGTCAACGGATTTTGGACCTAGTCCTTAGTTTTTTGGTTTTATGTAGACTTATTCTTTTACGCTGGCTAAAATGCCATAAACTCAGAAGGCACAGTTTTTGGAAACAGCTCAGTCTCTGGTTGCATCCTAGTGGTGAAGTAGTAGCAGACTCTGAGTATGCTGAAACTGACAGAAAGGCAAAGATGTCATAGACTAAAATATTATCTGAAGCTTAGTATTAACTTATATTCCAAAATCTGATGTAAAAGATTTACAGTGAATTGTGTAAATGATGTGCATTGATTGTAAGCATCGTTGTTTCTACAGCGAACTCGATTTTTGTAAAATATACTTTACTACCAAACATATTTTTAAAATGCATTTCAAATGCAAATCTTTTTGTTGTAACACTCATATTGGCCACTTCTGCCTCAAAAGTTTGGTGATCCCTGTCTAAGTCACTAAAGAAACTATGGCCACCCCATCGCAGACACGCGACGCATTCAAACGATTTTTTAACAATTTTATTTTCACGTTTCTCGTTTTATGGGCGACTTTAACGTTTTGCGCGTGACGCAGATTACGCATCATTAGCGAATTTCCGAAATCTCAGAAATCGAAGAAACGGATAACCGTCTCGTTTATTTGATAATTAAGGCGCAGTTATTCAAAATCAGACGGAACGTTAAAAAAATATATCAAAAAAAGTGTCGCGCCGCGCTGACAGATTACTTACGGGAGTTATATGGTATGAGCTTTCGCAAGAAAGCACGCCAATAAATCATACGCATTAAAAATAGAATAATGTAAGCAACTTAGAGAATATCAAAATAGGCTTGTCGGAATTATACGCACAATATCCTCGATCCTATCTAAATGCGGAAACATCGAAGGAAATTGAATAGTGGATTGTTGAATGGCCGGAAAAAGTAACAGTGAGTTACTATTGATTATATGAAATATTATGTTCGATAATTTATAAATATTTGCAGACGTTACTATTTTAGTTGTAAGACAATTATCATATCAAATTAAAAATACCGTGCGCTTCAAAGATTTTATATTTGTCTGAAATTTTGAGAGTAACTATATTATGATATTTCTTACAGCCACTGACTTTTATTAAGTAACAAATTAAATAAATATTATCTTACATAAACATACTTACCTTTTTATGTTAATTATTTTAAGTGTCTCTTTTTAGATTAGATAGGCAATAAAATCTGACGATTCATGAATACAGACCTGCCCACCCTTATTTTAGTTTCACCATTACGTAAAGGTTTTCATCTGGCTAGTAATTTGTATGTTGGCTATTTCATCAGCATTGCGAATTTTTTATTTCTAAAATATTAAACGGTGAAACTTGTTAAGTTGTATCAGGGGTGTTTATTTTGGTACAAGACAATATTATTTAGCTTATCATAGATATTTATTCAAAAATTTGAGTCACAGTTTGTATATTTATGTTTATGTTTATGTCTACATGAAATTCTAGTAGCATTGTCTGCTTCTAAAAAATCCGAAGCAGATTGATTCCGGACGTTGTAACTGTGTCAGGTTTAACACGAAGAGAGAAGCGGCTGCATTCTCTGTCTTCTTCGTTTTGTTGATCGTTCGTACAAACTCTTGGCGTCCAAGTTATCTTTTTCATTGTTTTTGTATGTTTTATTACTGAAACTTTTACTTAAAAACCGGTAATATTTTGAATAAGTGTGGGATTTGACAAACTTGGGACATGCTGTCCTTTGGTAATAAATACAATAACATTGTATTAAGACCCCGAAAGCTGTTGAAATGCGTTTAAGCTAATCCCTTTAAATTTAAAACCGACGGACATAAGAGCACAATGGCACAAAAACAAATGGGTTGATTTATGGCGCTTTTAACGCGTAGGAAGTTTTTGTCTGACTTTATGTTTTAACAAAAGCTTTTAATAAAAATCCACATCAAAATAAAAATTATTCTATATAATTTATAGGAACAAATATATCACTCGCAATAATTTAATATTTAAATATAATAATAAATATTTAAGAGGGAGTATTGTTATACACTAGAGTCTAGTGTATAACAATAGTGACTAGACTAAAGACTATACCTAGTCTAGTCACTAGACTTAGTCTAGTGACTACCATTTTTGGCTTACGTAATAAGCCTTTAACCGGATTTAAATAGATTTCGTCTGATTTGAAAAATATCTACAATATTTTCATTATATTATAATTATGAAAATGTACATTATTATAATAATAAAATCATAGAATACGCTAGGAATTATTATATAAATAACCGCTATTGTAAATAACACAGAAGCATGTGTCCAGTTGAAAAATAAGCACACGACAAAGATTTGTATCATCAAACAAATAACTCTCAGACCTTTCGTAAATATGACAACCTAATGGATCATACAAGAAAAACACCAAAAGATAAGGATTTGTGAAAGGTATAAAATTAACTTTTTGACACCAAAGATTTAAGTGTTGACATTTAAATCTTTGTTTTGACTGTGGATTTCAATTCATAAGACTAAAACTCTTGGATCTTGTGATACATATACATATGCACATAATTAAGAAGTGTGTTCGGATCATGAAAAAAGCGTTCAATATTGAACACATGTAAATGAATCTGCGAGTAATCAATTATAAAACGATTACATTTAACTACCGACACATGCATAAAAAACCTCACACAGTTAATTATTTGTCGCGAAGCCATTGAGGCTCGGAAGAAAATATTTCTCGGCGTCCATTAAACGATGGCCATATATGGCTTGGTAGCGTTTATGTAGTCGCGTCGCTTTTTCTTCTCACCTATAGCGACCCTCGTTGCAAATATAATACCTACGTACAAACAAACACATACGACATATTTTATCCCGTCATTTTGACCGCCGCAAACGGTAGACAATGGTCGGTGAGCCAATGACACGACCACCAAAAATGCGAAATTAAAAAAAGTGGACCCGTCGACGCTATATATTTCGTTTAATTATTTAATTTAAACAAATAATTTAATTTGTATAACATAGGCTACTATTAAATGCACCATGATCATATTTACGGATGCATGTGAATGCATTTATATAATACGTCTAAGAAACAGAAAGTAGGCATGCCTGATTCTTTAGGATTTATTAGTTGTATATATTTTAAATCTCTTTCTTTTAACTTTGTGGTGATGATGATGCTGCAGAGAAATATTTTTGAATAATTTAATCATAAATAGCCGTTTTATTGATTTTCATATCCATAAATTAACTTATAAGACAAAAATATATTGGTAGATAAACCTCTTTTCTTAATTACTTTAATTATCATTGACATTAAAATTAATTTGTAGGTCAATTAGTACTTATAATAATAGCCTGAAGAGTTGATGGTTAGTCTACGTCTAATTATTATTATGAAATTTATTAAATAAATTTACAACCAAATATACAGTAGTTGTATTTATTTTAATCTCATTAATATCAGTTTTTACATTTTTTTTTCTAAATTGTCTTTAAATGTTAATATTATATTCTATACTTGAATACAGTCTGTATTACTTTAATAGACAGTTTTATATATTTTTTATATTATTTATAGTTATCTTTATCATTTTTTTTGCAGTAAATCAATCGAATTTTTGATTAAAATTAATAGTGAAAGTATGCATATAAATGTTTCTTTAAAACAGTAAATATTATATCGGATTCTAAATGCATCATCGCGTGACGTTTTTTCGGCTTATCAATATGATTTCGTTAAAGTTTTCATTATATCTAAGAATCAGAGTTTGATATCCAACAGTAAATATATTGTCTAGCTTTGCGTGTTGGATTTAATAACTGTTATTGTGTTATTATTGATTGGAGAAACCTTCAATATTTTTTGTATGTATAAATGATTTTACTTAAATAACATACGATAAAATATAGTCTTAAAGCATCATTAACATAAAACCGCTGATACAACCATATATTGCATAAGTAAAAAATCAATATTCCCTATATAATTTAATTATACTTGTTTTTAGTACTGAAAATGGTAAGGTGTCATTTTGGACAAAGAATGTGTTCGAGCGTCTAGAAGTCTTCGAAATGTGAATACATGAATTTATGATTTGTGAAAAATGTGGAATTCATGTTGATAGGAAAATCTAAAAATAATACATACAATAAATATAGAATTTTTATGCGTCATCCCGAAAAATATCAATCCATACCTTAGCTTTTTATATATAAGCGTTCATCACAAAATTAAAACTACAAAAAAAATATAAATTACATACCCAAATGATACTATAAAAATAAAAAAAGTCTGTCCTAAATATTGTAGGTTCTTGGATCAAGAACCTAAGAAAGGGGTATAGAAAAATCAAGAATAAAATTTGATTGAAAACATAACCAGTTTATATTATATTATTTTTATAAAGGTTTCGGTGCGATAATGAGAGCAAGCGTGCGTGCGTACGCGCCACATGTCGTGAAAAAATAATTTTGACCGTAACACGTAAATTTGCGCAACCTCCATAAACAAAGAGCTACAAGGAACGGCTCGCGTTTAATTGAAAGTCTGCGACAGTTACGTGCTTATCGGCAGCACACATAAAAAAGCGTTTTCGGCAGTATACATATTTCTTGAGTTTTTTTACCTACCATTATTATTTAAATTAAATTAAAAGCATTGTGACCTAACAGACAATACCAATGCACGAGCAGCTGGGGTCGTATATCGGCAATAACGCGTCCATCATCTGATTTATCGACGTAGAGTATCGACTTCACATACCTTTACAAAAAATAATCGAAAAGTGTTAAATCACACGATCTTGGAGGCCAATTCACGGGTCCATTACGCAAAATTATGCGCTCATTGAATGTTGTTCGCTGTGTGGCATGTTGCGCCGTCTTGTTAAAACCAAAGCTTTCCCACATTAATAGTTGGAGAACGGAAAAGTCAGTAATCGTGGATCTATAGCGCACTCTATTGACTGTAACGTTCTGGCCGGCATAATTTTTGATAAAATATAGACCAATATTTTCATCAGCCCATAAAGCACACCAAACACTGACTTTTTGTGAATGTAACGTCATCTCAATAACGGATTGTAGATTTCATTCACTCCAAATGTAGCAATTTTGCTTGTTGACGTAGCCATTCAACTAAAAATGAGCCTCATTGGTGAACAAAATTTTGTAGTGAAAATCTGGATCAGTGCGTACGACGCACACGATGATCAAGCGGGTTCAATTCTTACACGAACTGAATCTTGTGAGCTTATAAACCAAGATCTTTCCGAAAAATCTTTTATAAAGTGGATGGACACAGCTTCAACTGCTGTGCACGATGGCGAATCGATTCATTTGGGTCCTCTACTACGCTCCACAGCAGAAACAACTTGTTCCGCGCGCACTGTACGACGTCTCTGCGGATGCGTATTTTCAATTAAAGTATGCATGGTGCGAAAACGTCCATGGTTATTCGAATTACTTGCTCGGATGGACGTTTATGTCGACCGTAAAATGAACGTAGCGCATAGTAAGTTACGCGAACTGAACCATGATTTTAGAAATAAATTTGCAAGCGTTATTCTGGCATAATCCGTGGTTATGAAAAAAATATTTTTTAACATATTCCATGACAAATATAAATGAATACTTAATTTTTTTAAGAAATATTAAAAAAATGGCAAATATATTTGGTATTCTAATATTCGGACTAGTCTTTGAAAGCACGTGATTTTTTAGACTTGATTTCAAAAAAGCTTTTTATTAGTTAATGCACGATATTTTAATTTATATTTTTTTTTCAGATTATATGCTTATAATTAATGGCTCAAAGCATCGTTGTTTCGATGAGTAATAAACTAAAGAGTAAAACTTTAGCTGAAGTCCCACAAGACAGTTTATACGAGCCGTTCCTCTTCGTGTTATAGGTACACGAATGGTATTAATATTTTAAAAATACTGATTTATCTGTCGGAACAAATTATAACCGTTGAGGTAAAATTAGTTGTGAAAGACCTATAAAAAAACAATAAAAATAATTTGTGTCCCTTGAAGTTGCTAAAAATCGGAATAAGAATACTCGGTCATATCTTTTTCTGTTTAATACTTTTACTGTGGATAGCTTCCTATGACAACAAACGGTGCCATTAACCTATGAGGCTCGTAGTATGGTTATTTATTGATATTTTAGACTAAAATCACTTGAATTAATTAAACATTATAATTAAAAGATGATCAAATAATGGCACAAAACGGTGCCCACCACATATGAGCAAAGTTCAAAATAGCGTGTATAAATGCCAGCCGCAATGCAAAGGTTAATGAACGTCACATGGAAAAATTTATGCTAGATTGTCTTTATTCTCCAGATATAGTCATTTTTGTAATATTTTTTTTTAATTATGGAAAATATGTATATCGAATTAGGGTAACAATGTCCTGATGTTTTATTTTATATTTACATCCATTTAATATATTATTTAACTGATTTATATATTATAAGGAAATGCATTTTTAAGGCTAAATTGTAATCTCGTGCGGCACACTTTATGAAAGTAATATTTTTAAACCGATTTAAATTTATTTATGTATCTAATAAATCATATTTTATTAGATTTTTTATTCAGCACATAGACACTTTCAGCGGTGTTAAGAACGCCGCTAAGTGTCAAATTGGCACCACCAATTAAAATATCGATGTCGGATGCAGCGCTACTTTGATGTAAAAATACGCACGTTTTAACGACGACGACGCAACACCGAGTCACATACAATAGCATAAATGTTGCGATGTTTTTTTGCGATTCGAATAGATTTGACGTAGTAGAATTGTGCGTAGGCAGTGTCGCAGTATTTTTGCACGTGCAAGATTAAAGTACTCGAGCTTCCGCCGATATGGCGCCGGTTAAATACGCTGAAAAACAGTGTAAATTTGTTCGCACAAAATTTGCACTGAAATTTGTTGCGGTGTCAAAATAGCGCCGGTGACAAATCAATTATTTATTTTTGTCTCGTCTTGAAGCAATTTTTATGGCTAGTTTCATAAATTTGCACTCCAACAATATGATGTACTTCATTATAATTTAAATTGTGGGTTTCTTCGCGATAGTCATTTATGTTTGACCGACGTTTCGGCAGATATATTCCTGACATGGTCATGGACAAAGATTGACTTCCGCTCTCATTCTCGATCTGGTTGTTTTCATGTTGAGCCAAGATTCAGATATAATTTTTCCATCGTCTTGTTTGTTTATTATGTTTTTTTTAACCTTGATTTCGAGCGTTTCTATTTCATTCTGATAAACAGATTGAATATTTTTGCCATAATATTGTTGATGCTAAAATCAATTACATGGTCTTCCTAATACATGCGCTATGCTAAAAATGAATTTAATTGAACTTTGTTATGCCATTTTTGTGTACCTTGTTTCTACTTAGTCTATACGCCGGTTTGTTTGTCCGATACATATTAAATCACAATCAGAACAAGCCTTGAATTTTGTTGTTTACCGATATTTTTGCTGAGAAACATTGTTCCTAGTTTATTTTAAAAAAAATCGTATTAAATGCTTTGATAAGACTTAATCTACAGACCTGTTTTTAAAAATCACGGGCTAGAGCTACGGCGGAAAACTCGAATTATTATTCATAAAAATCCACTAATATAAAAAAAAACGGCTTCAACTGTAAAATTACATATATTGATTATAAATTATATTACACACAATAATTTATAATTAATATTAAAAATATCACTGATTCCCAGACTTTCAGTCTGGTTGTTAATATGCTGGTATTTATTATGTTTGATGCAGATGGCTGGATAGGCAGCAGATGAGGCGCCACCGGTCGTACTTTTCCCGTCGAGGTTCACTAACGAATATGTCTCCCTCCACCGGCGTCACATAAGTATTGCCAGAATGCCGTCTAGTTTTTGCACATAGAAAATAAATAGGCCCCCACAGGCTATACAATATTTCTAGTAACTTCTAATTTATCAAGTTCAAACCCGTATGTAACATCAAAAACGGCAAATATTAAAATATATTTATGTACGATTTTTAGCCCTCATACCTATTTTATAATTGGAAACATGGAAAGTCGTTTGATTTCCTCATACGTATGTGGATGTATGCTTTGTGTATATGATCTAACCCGTATTTAAGTGACATAATTAACATTACATTTAATAAAAAAAATGCATGGTTTGAGAAAAAATCCTTATCAGAAAAATCGGCCTAGTTAACTTTTCAGACTTACGGAGTGCAGTTATTATATATTTAAAAATATAACTTTTATTTTTCTTAAAAAAATATTTAATGACAGTAAAGCAATATTTTAATAATATGTAGTATGAATTTAGAGTTATTTGTGTAGCTTTTAGTTAGTAAAAATAACTATTTTAGCTAAAAAAAATATATGAAGCACTCAAAATTACATATAAAGAGATATTATTAACTATTTTAGTAACAATATATAACATAAAAATGGTTTCAAAAAGCCGTGACACTGACCGAAAGTATTAAGAAAGATTTTTTGAACGATTTAAGATAATTATATTTGACGTCGTCAATCTACAACCAATGTAATGGGTTGAATTGACAAAAATAATAAAATGTCTCAGCTGAGCCAGCCATGCTGCATAGACGACTAGAGGTCTGCAAGGGGGCTAACTTTTAATAACGCTACAAGTCTGTGACTTCAGCCAGGAAAGTCTCTACACCTAAATATATTTATTTATTTATATTAAATCTTTCGTTGTAATCTGACAGGCGTAAACCCAATGCGTTACAACGGGAAAAACGGTACCAAATGAGAAAGTCAATCAGACATAATGAATACCTACAAGTAAGTATTAGCCACGGTGACATCTATATATTAATTATAAATTATTATGTGCTATAAAATTCATAATCAATAGATGTCACAGCAGCTGGGACCGGTTTTTTTAATAATAGCGCGTTTTTATAAATAAATATTCGAGTGCCGCTGCCGGGGCTTGAACCTGCAACTTCAGAGTTACTAGTCTGAGACGTTACGGACTACGCTATTCCGTTATTATTATTATTTTTTATTTTTCCAAATATTTTATAAATTTAATATATTAAAAGCTCGTGCTATAATAAATATAATGAAAATAATATTACAATTTTATTTATTACTTTATGGGTATTGAATTTCTCGACTTAAATTGTTTGTAATAGTTTTAGGGTTATGTTCACCAGACCGTCCTATGTATTATGAACACAAAGAGGCTTTCGCTGTCTGTGTTGTATATGACAATAGAGCGAACGTGGCGAATCAAAAATTCACAAATTCAATACCGCCACCGAACAAAGCTCCGAATGATGAATTTTCACCCTGAATTCAGAATCCAGTACATCACACAACATTTTTAATTCATCACTATTGTACCTCCACAGGACACGCACCAGGCTTTCTGTTGACATCGTAATTATTTATGGTTGGAAAATGAAAAAATGTGTAGGATTACGAGCCGACTATATAAATCGCATACCATAAAAAGGATATGGGACCCGTGAGATATGTACAGGTGTTCTTAATTTAATTTATCTGCCAAGGACGAGTTCGTCGACTCGGAATTAACCCATACACTCGGGTCTCCAAGATTAACCATTAATTTGCGAGGCGCAGTCACAATTTTTTGAGAAACTTAATATTTTGAACCTCTTTAAAAATATATTTTAAGAATCTTAATTACAACAATAAAATGGTTAAAGAAACTTTAAAAAGTATTTATATAAAAATATCAATAACATGTATGTTGACATTTGGCTCAGTAGCTATTTAAGGAAAAGAAAACATGTTGTTCTGTTTTATAAATATGTGAAAGAAATAGGAAAAATATGATTTTTTACCAGGAAAATATGATAAAAATATTTAAGGTCATGCATGCCCTAAATTAAAATATTATTTGGTATTTTTAATTGAAATGAAGACATTGCAAAATGGGAAATGGATGTTCAGGAAAAAGCTTCTTTGTAACCAGATGCTTATTGTGGATCATTAGGCAATGCACTTGTATAATATATACTCATCAAGAGCGCTAAATATTTGTCCGTACAGGTAAGTCAAGGCACTTTCAGGTGCACGGGATTTAAAGAATTATTAGCTTAACATTTCAAAATGAAAATCAAATATTTGCGGATCACCAGTTAATGCACACTACATTAAATAATATCAACAAATCTCGAGTGGAAAGTAAAGGAAAATCATTACACCGAATAGGTTTTTATAAAAAAAAACTCATATGCTTAGACCCTTTATTTACACTAAAAGAGGATATAGTCCATAAAAACATACCCCGTGATTACAACAACAATTAAGATAATTGGATATTTGTTTTTATTTTTAACTAAATTTACTATTTATATATAAAAAAATATAAGTGTTTGAAGGTTCGCATATTCGTTTTACCGAGTTTATTTGTATTATTATTAAAGTTTTAATTTTACCTGCGCCTCGCATAATTGCATGGAAAACTTGCTTGAACGTTCAGTAATACGTAGGAAAATCTTATTAAAGTTATCCCACTAAACTTTGCACCTAATATAATATGTCGGTTTCGTAATATAATATAATCGAAATACGTCTTACATCACGAGTGCTACAATCATCATTTACGTTACTCTATATTTTTAGATCAAACACTTTAATTAATCATTGCGATGACTGCTGAAATACATATTATTTATTTTATACACTTGAAGCAATCTTTTGTGCACACAAAATATAAACGTCAGAGTGTAACGTTCTTGTAACACCATCTTCTCCTCAGACATGTCGTTTTAAAAAATGCATTTCTCAACACACTGCGCTGTGAATTTTAATAAATTGCATTAAGTATTATGTATTATTAGGTTGACAAGTTTTGGCTGAGGCCAAGTGAGCTCAGTGCCAATTATTAGATTAATTCAACGTTAACTTACTCCGGGCCGTTAGTGTAATATATTACGTTAAAGGTTATTACTGTTATTTGACGTTATATGAATCGCTCCGATTGCGAACTGAATAGTGTGAGCAGAGATTTACTTTGGAGAAATAATTAATGTATCACTCCTAGCTATGAATGTTCAACGAGCTTTATACCAATGCAGAAATTTACGATGTGGAAAATTATATTTAATTATCTAGGATAAATAGCAGTAAATTATATTTTAGATATTTTTAAAATATTAAATAAAAAAGCACTGTTGAATGTCTAAAAACACAAATTAAAAATTATAATAAGAGCTTGTCTGACGTCAATGTAAGTTGATCCTAAACCATAAACACGACAATAAAACTATTCATGTGTGTAATTTTGCATATATGTATATAAAAATATATTTTATCATAGATATGTTTAATGCAAATATAATTCATTCGCGAATTAATCATTATTTTAGGATATATGTATATGCACGAAATTTACGTTTTATGTAAAATTACCATAATACGAACAATGATGATTTTATGTATTTTATACACTTACCTTGCTTTAGTTCAATATATCATAAATTAAGATAATAAATAAAGTACGTTATAAAATCGGCAACGCTCCAAAGCTATTATTAGATACAATTAAACATAGTACATATGCATCCACCCAAGAATAAATCTCGGAGATTATTTACAACTCACCTGTTTGCTGCTATCAACAACTTAATATTTCACAATGTGTTAGCTAATTAATAAAGCTATTGAATACCTGACTTTAAAGCTTTTTAAAGAAACGGTATTATATATGTTTTAAGTCTTCACATTTTTTTAAAATAAAAACAAATTAATACGATTTAATAATATTTGTATTTTTATTAATATTTTTTATACAAATTCAATTGTTTTTTTATATGTTTGATAAAACGATTAAAGTGATTTCTACCATTCCGGTTTACGTATTAAATCTCAAATTAAATCTCAGTTAATCACGCGTAATGAATTCTCAGGTAAGAAATCTTTAATATGTGATTATGTATTTTATACATGGCTTTATAAAAATCAATCATTCAGTCATTTTTCTTTAAATTCTCCTTTGACATAAAAAAATGAAAGGAAATAGCTAAGTAAAAATGTAAATCAAGGATTTATTAAATCTGTCATTTAATTCACCTTCTAATTAAAAACCGTCATTAGCGTACTCTGTGTGATCAAGCAAATATCATAATATATGTTTGAAGCAAGCTTTGCAGTGAATCTTTTTGTATTTGTATTAATGTCTAATATACTGAATTTAGTGTATTTTTTCTTTTTCGCATTAGTATATTTTATATTTAGATCAGATAAATGGGTACTGGGTACCGATATAGACGAAATTGAAGTCTTCCATCATTAAATTCATAAATATATTCTCTCATCTTAGATGTTTATAGCAGCAAACAGGTGAGTGGTAAATAATCACTCAGATTTATTATCAGACTTATTATCTTAATTTACGATTTATTGAACTAAACCAAGGTAAATGTTATGCTTAAATCATTATTGTTCGTATTATGAAAATTTTACATAAAACGTAAATTTGGTGCATAAATACATATATACTAAAATAACATAAAATATTATAAAATAAAATAGTATTTCCACTAACAGCTTAATTTCTGAAAAAATATTACAAATTTGCTGTAATATTTAACCCTACTATTGCTATCTTAGTAAATCTCACTATAATCATATACGATATCATGTAACAATCCTTAAATTCTCAATTATTTATAATTGTCGTATGGCTTATTTG
The DNA here is from genome assembly GCF_051122295.1 of Plectrocnemia conspersa. Lineage (NCBI taxonomy): Eukaryota > Metazoa > Arthropoda > Insecta > Trichoptera > Polycentropodidae > Plectrocnemia > Plectrocnemia conspersa. Next base: position 17,316,768 of record NW_028277176.1, read on the forward strand.
TATTAACTCTAGATTTTAATTATAAATTATTTTGTAATTATTATATGTATTATATTATCAGTATAGAAGCTATAAATAATTAACAAATTAATTAATCATTTTTTTTTGTTCCAGATTACACACATTCGAATCACTCTCAATTAATAAAAAAATCGTCAGTAACTAATTTATTATTTTAATCAAACATCTTTAAAATAAAATCCAATATATAAATTAATTTCTACACATAAGACATACAAAACAGTTACCTGAGAGCCATGAAATAATGCCAAATTTGAACCATACAAACCGGTCAACTACCAAAAACTTATGATTTCAACAATCGCTTCAGTGTTGAGTCCTCTCGCAACTGTACAGTCGGCGCCGTTGAACCCCACGATAAAACCATATGAGAGCCTATTCAATCCTACCCTGTTTTTGTACGGCTACAATGACAGCCAGTACGGTTCGGACCACATGGAAAACGAGCCTGGACTCGACTATGACAATTTCACCCTGGACGAGTTCTTCCGAACGCTCAACCAGGATAACTTCACGAACGGTACGAACTCTACAGATAATACGGACCATCCACAAATACCGGCGTACATAAGGACTACCTCGATGGTGTTTTGCATCATAATCATGTGTCTGGGAGTTGTCGGTAACGTGATGGTGCCAATAGTGATCATGAAAACCAAAGACATGAGGAACTCGACCAACATCTTCCTGATGAACTTGAGCATTGCTGATCTGATGGTGCTGCTTGTGTGCACGCCCACTGTGCTCGTGGAGGTGAATACTAAACCTGAGACTTGGGTGCTGGGAAAGGAGATGTGTGAGTACCGATTTTTTTATTTTATTATAATTTAAAAATTAGGGTTGATAATTTAAATTAGCAAATCTCTAGTCCTCATTTTTTACATACTTACTGTTGATTAAGGATATGAGATGTCCCTAGTATTTTGCCCTAATATAATTATACATAGTTATAATATAGAAAAGCAATGATTTCTTCTTACCCAAACGTGTTCCGATTAGTTTTATAAATTAAATTGTTTCAATCTTCTTTATAGATATAGTTTTTTTCTCGTTGTCGTTGAAATAATATGATAAAATATATTAATTGGGCCGCGTTAAGGTATATTTGTGTATAAGTATTCAAATTATTGTTTTCTTGGTAAATCCATATTCCAGATAAAAAATAATATACTATAGTTCAAATTCAGAAAGAAAAGCGATTTCATTACACAGCCATTCGTTAAGGAAATAAATGGTATTTTAAATACAAAAGAAAAATATTCAAAAGGCTATTATTTATTTAATTTCGTATTGAACAGTGACAGAAAGTGTGATGAAAAAAAGTAATTAAACTTTTCCACAGTAATACATCTTGACCTTCTCTTAATTTACGACTCCTCTCTTTGTTTTATTGAAAACTTTTTCCTTCCTTTCTAACCGTTCGTCCTTGACTATAAAAAAGTGCGTTATATCACATGTATTACAATACGACGAACAAAAGGTCGACAATTCGCGTCATCGGTGAAATTTCCCGGAAAATTCGACCAATTTATGATTTTTTTAGAATTTTTATCGGACAGCGGATTGAAATTCCAAAGCGGTTTTATAAATCACGGTGAAACTTGTTGGGTTAAAAAAATATTACGGTCGGATGATTTAATTATTCTCTTAATATTTTTTAATCGGATTTTTATTTTGATTTATTTATTGTATTATTAAAATACGACCGAGTAAATTTTATTGATGTGAAATTGTATTTGCATCTAAAATCGCGATCAAACTTTTGTGATTTATTGCTTTAATTTGCGTTATGTATTCAATAATATTGGGGAAAATCTTGATTATTTTTTTCAATTAAACTCACAATCCATCAATTGGAAATAATTGGCAGTATCGTTACTAATGTTTTATAAATTTAACCTGTATCTGGCAGGATGCACCGCTGATAGTAGCAAAATATCATCCCTTCCCCTCTTCTTTATATGATTATATGCAATATAAAAATATATTTTTAAACTACGTAATGGTTTGTTAATAACATTATAAAATAGGCTATGCAGCGATAATTTTTTATGTTTTTGTTTTAATCTAATCAACGACGGTTGAAATTACTTTGCTTTGGTAACATCGTTGTAGTTGTTTTATGGCTTTCTGCAGATCAGCGGGTCAGGTCAAGGAAGAGCTATATATAGATTGTTTATTGGGTTCGATCAGGTTTCTTGATCAATTAATTGGGGGCTGGCCTGCCCATCGTTATGCTCGAGATACAAATTTTACAAATTTATACAAATTTTAAATTTAGAATATTCAATACTAACCGAATATGCTCGCCTAATTAAACATCTTTTGAGGGAGGTGCTTATGCTCTAAGAGCAATTACGTTTATTTGGGCAATGACTCACATCCAAGAGTTGTATAGTTTTACGTTATAATGAAATGGCAATGTATTTCATTGGTATCCACACTCACTGTCGACAGGCGCTAGAAGATCAAAAACACGGGTTTCGTCTGTGTCGTTCTACGGCCACTAACCCCTTGTGATTTTTGAAAGCATTAATAAAATCCCTCGATTCTAAAATCCATATCGATGAAGTCTATACTGACTTTTTGCTTATTCTGGAGTACCACAGGGATCTCATCTGGGTCCTCTGCTCTTTTTGCTCTTCATTTAAGGCATACATACATGCGGCAATTAATAACTCGGAATATTTATTATATGCTGATGAAATGTTTCAGTGTATTCGCAAAAATCGATGGTTAATCAAAAACCGATAACATTTCAGCATCGCCAAGTGTAATGCTGTCATTTTTTTAAATCCTTTTGCCCGGCGAAATTTCATTGAATATTGTGGAAAAATTTAATTTGACGTGGAAAATATATGTTTGTTATCATCCATTTAACAGAAAAAATGACATTCCGTGACAAAACAAGAACACCATTTTTTATCATAAAAGTTTGTATGGATGTATTATCAATTTAATATAGAACTTGTTTTAAAGCAAAAAACTATTTTTTATATGTTTTATTTCGATGCAGGTTTAGCTTCTAAGTTTTTAAATTTGCCACTATTTTGCAAAAAAATTACATATTTTCTTTCTTAACGAATATTTTAAGGGTTATTAAGAGTTTTATTTTATAACAAAAATTCAAGTCACTACACAATAAATAGAAAAGAATATGCTTCGTCGCACAAAAGTAGTATTCGTTTTGGGTGTCCTGTGTCAAATGGAATACAGATTTCATCAATATATAGAACACATAAAACCTTTAAAATGTTGGGATTTGTCTTGCGATATAAATTCAAGAGCTCGATGGCACTGTGTATTTTGTATAATAACCTAGTGCGCAGTATATCCTTGAGCATACTTCTCTGATCTGGTTACCAAAAAATTTACCCGACGCACTTCTAATTGAGAATGTCCAAAATAGGTTTCTCAGACACGTGTACATTAGGGATTCATTTTTTTTTTTTTACAATAGTCCTAAAAGGTATATTCGTAGATTCGTATCAATGAGTGATCTTTGGGAAGTACTTATTTAAGCTTCTGGTAGGAAATATACAAAATTCGGAGATTATGGATGAAATTCATTTTTCTGTGCTACTAATTACCAGCGCTTGTATTTTCAAATATTGTTTCAAGTACCAAATTCTATAAGAGGAGTATTGAACAACTTTATAATAAGTACAGCTATCTGTCGGAGAGTAATGATTTGATCTCGTCCAGGCACTTGCAGTTGATCTACGCATTAGTGTTATTATTTTAAATATTTTTTTCCGAATATGATGCATTAGCGAATAGCTGCTATGCCCCGAACATAGGTATAAAAAACTAAACATGCATTTCTTACAGACGATTATTTGCGGCGCGTTGTGGATTATTTTCTAAGAAATACATATTATTTCTTAATATGAGACGTTCATACATCTTATGTGTCTCACAATTTAATAAAGCGTTTTATCTCAAAACTGACAACCAAAAGTAAAAAATTGACATTCTCAAAAGTAATGATCGAAATAACAGTGTGTTTATTTTATGCGCTTTTTTAAAGCTGTTTTTTCTCATTAATATTGCTAAAAATAAAATAAAATTATAAAGTTTATTTTAAAGTAAATTTTATAAAGAATATTCTAATATATAATATATCTAGCATCATGCCTATTTAAAAAAATATCAAAAAAATATCCTAACAAATAAAAAACCATGCATATAATAGTGATATAACTTAACAGCTGATATAACATATTATATAATGTAGTAATTAAAATTAACATATAAAATATCCAAAGTTCGCGATGTGGTTAATCTGTGTTTATATGTTCAAATTTGCGATTACTGAACGTGCGTGTTTAATAATATTAAAATAGTAGTAATTTTTAATTATTTCATGGTATTTTCAATTTACTGCTGGTTAAAATATGTATGAATATAATAATACAACTAATACCAATATAAAAATAATTTTCACTTTTAAATCATTAATCACGTTTGCGTGAAGCTTGTTACAAAGAATTCATCTCTCCTCGAGTTGTTTCATTCTTTAGAACATTACCCGCAACATTTACTCCATACAATACGTTCTTGAGTCGCTTTCATACGTGACGAAAATATTGAGCATCTCTGGACTACTTTAAAATTTTACAAAAAACGTCACGCAACCACTCCAATTGTTGGACATAAAAATTCATTACGAGACTCTAAAACGATTTCAGAAACATATACATACAGCAAATGTCATAGGATAATATAAAAAAGTTATTAAATGTCTGAGTATCTAATTTTGCACCTCATAATAAATTACTGTCATCTCAATCTCCCGACTGTAATCTAATTAATTTATTAATGTAACTCGATATAATAAATTGCACTCCAAGCCTCGTATTTCACAATATAGTTAATGGCGAGAAATTGAATATTTAAATTGCACTTTTACAGTATTAAAAAAAAGTTCTCGTAGTATAAAAACCTTTTGACCGACAAGAGAGCTTTAGTGGCTTACAAAGCGATTTCCTGCTCTTTATATAGAAAGATCTTAGGGATAGTGTCAAAGCGATGTAAACATACTTGCACTATCTATACGCTTTAATATAGTTATATAATATACGCGTTTATTTTTAATATGTTGCTAATAATACCATATTTCCGTCTGCTATGATGGTTGACAAATGGACGCTGCACCTAAAATACACAAGAACTCAGAGTGCAACCAAACGTAATCCATCAGTAACTGATATTATCTATATGTACAGAGTGGGAAAATAAAACGGAAGGGTTATAATGTATAGGCTGCAATCATGTTTTTAATATACTTACACGCATGCCAGTCGTGAGAAACAATACGCAACATTAGCACTCAAATTAAAGGTATAATAAAAAAAACGATGATGCGATCGCATCTGTTGATTCTTGCTCGTAAGGTCACGGGTTCAAGCCTCGTTAGGAACAAAACATAATTTTATATTATGTCTAATGGATATAGAATATCATATATCGCAATCAAACGGTAATAATATTTTTTATAGAAGACAACAAAAATGTTGAACCATCGCGTGTATTGGAAATCTATTGACCTCTCGTTGTAGTAAATCTACGATTTATTTAACTCGCAGGTAAACACTATAATGTCTATTTTGTTATACGAAAATGTTAAAACCTCAGGTTTTACGATGTTTGAAAAAATACGGGTTTGTTACGGATCGGTGAGTTAAATAATAAAAACTAAAATTACGCAAGTTACGTCGGTAAACACACAAATAAACGGTTTTATGTCCTACTGCTCACTTTCATCATTTTTTTTATTTATTACGACAAAATGTAAATAATATGATAGTAAAATTCAATTAGGATTTAAATTTAAGAGAATTTGGTTGCACGATTAAAAAAGTCGCTTTTTAACTTTTAATTTTGACGAAGGAGATTAAGATACTTTCATAATGTAATTTAAACCCTTCTTGAAAGAACTCTTTCAAAGCGAAATATAATAAAAAAATACTCTAAATCAAAATTATATATAAAATATTATATATGTACGTGTACAAATTTAATGCTGCTGTTGTATCCTAGTAATATTTTAATTTCCTGATCTTTAAATGATACGTCTTTATTATATATTACACTTATACTTGGTTTTAGGTTAATTCTTAAATTAATGTTAAATCAGGATAAGGAAGATTTATATGTCTTGCATGTTTACATACCAACTAAATGATTATTATGTTTTGCTAAAGTTCATAATAAAATAATATTTTTTTCTTAAGGATATAATATCTCTTAAGAACTTTAAAGACAGCGTTGTATGTTATGTATTTTAACTGTCAGCTATTTTTATATCAGCATTGATTTTTGAACGGCTTATTTATAAATAAACCTCAATCCCTTTTAGTCTTGTCTTATCTTATTGGACTCGATCTGAACGTTTGATCCAACGAAATCGTCTTTTGTTAGCAACAACAATGATCAATACTGTTGTATTATTTATGAATTCATCGCAAAGTTACACTAGTAAATTTCACTCAAAACCTGTCATGTACTCCAACAGTACCGATAATCATTTCTCAATATTTTTTTATTAAATTAGACTTTATATTTTAATTCATTTCATTCAGATAAGTGTAAAAATCTCGTTTTATAAATAGAGAATTTTCAAAAAACTAATTTTTTTAATTTGATAATAAAAGGCGACTGTGCTTTAAATAAAAAAGTTGCTTTGGACATCACTATGTTAAATATTCACTAATAGGGGCAATATCAGACATGTCACGTTTACTGTTTAAAGTAAATATAGAAAACCATTGTACATTATTCAGTATTAAATATGTATGTTTTTATAAAAAATATTACTAAAGAGTGGAAAAATAAAACAAATGTATTTTTTGACTTGTGTTAAAATATGCTTTTAAAATATAACAAAAATCCATTAAAATCCATTACATTTGTGGGTTGATAAAAAATTCGATCAATGTCACTTTTTTATAACTATGGTTTTACATGCTTTAGATATTTTGTAATGCTAGCTTTTAAAATATTGTTATACCTAGAAAGCAAATTCAAAGTATATTTTTATTAATATCAAAAAAATCTTACAAAATTAATTTATTTATGCACAACTAATTTCAATATTTTGTAATCATTTACATACTATAGTATAGTATTTTGTAATCACTTACATGCTATAGGTACAATTGAAAAATATATTTTACACAATGTTACTTTATTTTATGTTAAATAAAATCACTTTTTTGCAAAATGATGGCATATTTAAAAACTTTAAAATTCATAACTCCGTTAGATAAAATTTTACAAAAAAGTTTTCTTAATGAAAAACGTCTAGAAGCTAAACCTGCATCGAAATAAAATATTTAAAAAAATAGTTTTTTGCCTTAAAACAAGTTCTATATTAAGTTGATTGGACCCTCATGTATGTTACTTGCAGTTCTCTTAAGGCTGTTGATTCCTTTGTTTCAATGACTAAGACTTGAATTTTTGTTATAAAATAGAACTCCCAAGAACCCTATATTTTCTAAAAAAAAGGAAATATGTCTTTTTTTTGCAAAATGGTTGCAAACTTAAAAACTTAAAATATCATAACTTCGTCGTTAAAATCATATAAAAAAGTATGCATCATATTCAAAAATGTTTTAAAACTAAAACTGCATCGAAATAAAATATTATAAAAAATAGTTTTTTGCTTTAAAGCAAGTTTTAATTACTATAGACTAAAAATACCTGTGAAATTTACACAGCAAAATTTTAAACATATTTAAACAAAATATTTGGGCTTATGATATTTTTGCCATTGATTATTTTTGTATTGATAACAAATAAGTAATGCTAAAAAAGTGACGACAAAACACTGATCTTTGATTGATAGTTTTTTCAATACAAACCAATCTGAATTTTATGAAACTTTTTTGTCACGTTTAGGTTTTCAAAAAAAATTTTACAATAAAATAAAATCGTAATATAAAAATTTATATTTTTGGACATCTAAAAAAGAAATCAGTTTTGATTATTATGAGTCTTTTATTTATGTTTTATTCCTAACTACTTTACCAAGCTTTTACTTAAAATTGCAAAATAGTAAAAAAATCACCAATTCTAAATAGTAATTATTCTTTTACCCAAAAAGCATAATATAATATAACTATTATTAAAAAATATTTCCATAGTTTTGATACCATGTTTTCTAGGTTACCTTTTCAATCATAATCTCAATTCTAGGCAAGAATCTACTATGAAAATCTTTTTCCTAAGTCAGAATCACTAGTAGTAACTTGTGCTTTCTTCGCAAAACAAAGCGTTTTTTACACACTATGTACATATATATAATATTTTGAAAAAAATATAATGAAGCTTTCACACACATATTTACAAATAAAAATCATAAATTTAAAGCAATATTGTAAAATAAATAATTTACACAATATCTCGATTTTCGTCTTTATTTTAATATCTTTTAAATAATTTAAATAATTCCTACATAGATTATTCAGTGCATGTCTCCCGTCTTACACATTGTTTACAAACACCAATTAAAGCAATGATAAACACGATAGTGTTGTAAATTCGCTTTAATCACGTCAACCGACGTCAAAGCTATCGAATTTCTATCCAATGCCTCCTTTGTGTGCGTGCGCATTAATAAAAACGCTCATTTCCTTAGGAGAGAGTACACAGAATAGAGTCGCGCTTTTACCTAGGGAAATCTATTTATGTCCCGGTGCCCTGTGTTTTTATGCCCTAATAAACATGAAAATTACAGTCATAAGATCCGTCGCCTTGTCCTTCCTATGCTATCGATTGTAAATATATTGTGTTGCCTTGTGATCCGGAATAAGCGTATGCGCCGGGAGCTTTTTCTTTTACGAGCTTTCATAAAATTAATATTTACACTTGCACGTGTTGTTAAGTGCCGTGTTTTCCCTAAAAAATACACGCGAAAGATTTGATTTGTGTTCTGGGTACAATACACTTTGTTAATGAAATTAAACATTGCCCACTTAGCGTCTAGTGCATGGGCTAATCAATTACCCCGAACTAGGACAAGTGAAGAGTCGGTGTTTCGAGTGCTGATAACTAAATCAGTTAAATGGGTGTATTTTTAACGTATGATTCACTGTGTAGATAGGGTAATATATAGATGTTTTTTTTACAAATATCGTTGCAAATGACTTGCACAATAAAGTTGTAAAATCAATCATAATTTTTTTCAATAATAAATTATAAACAACATATTTCGTTTGTAACTAAATATATGTACTTATTTTCCATTTTACAGCGCTAGATAGCTGTTATTAACATATATTTCATATTAAAACAGCACTATCCTAAAATTTCTGTATAAAAAGGCTATTCATAAAAAAATGTAATACTTTAAAATTTACCAAATAATATATTCCAAAACCATTATGATATATGTAATTCTTTTTTAACAAGAAAAATCGTTCAACATTCGATAACAGGTGACTACACCCTAAAAAAAAGATATAATAAATAACGTATAAAATAAAAATATAGTAATTATATGTATATACATAGCTAATCATGGAAGTTATCATTAGTTTTAATTATTCGTACAAAATGATATACAATTCATAAAGCACGCTGAGAGTGTTGTCGATAAATATTGTAACGGTCCCATAGATGTCTGACATTCTTATAGGAAGCATTAACGTTAATTGATTTATTACCAGTCCCTTAAAATGCTGGATGTAAATTTCCCAAAAGTGTACGTGAGCATACTTGTGTATATCGCCAGGGCCGTTTTTACCTTTTCAGTACCCATGATGTATGAATACTCAATTTTATGTAGGGTATCTTTTCAAATACGAAAATAACAACCTTAAAATAGCCACACATGTGATTTATAATTTAATAATTTTTGACCACTTGAATATGCGAGATTAGTTATTTATTAAGCATACATAATCATAAATATTGAATATTTAACTTACTCGGTGGAAGATTTAATATATTATATCATATATGACAACAGTTTAGAAAAACACCGTAGAAAATAAAAAATAATTATTTTTGCGATTTTATTATGAAAAGACTGCAAATGATCAATATTTATATTACAACATTGATCTGAAAGTTATTCCTGGCATCACATATCATTATTAGTTGTGCTTTCTTATTTAGCAAAAATATAATCTATCCTAATATAACTATATTTTAATACAGTCTTATTAATTCCCATAATATCTTAATTTGCATATTTTAAATCATAGTCATATACCTATATAAATAAAGGGAAGAAATAATAATTTCATTATAAAGCAATAAGTCTTAAATGCCTTTTGGTTTTCTATATTTGTTCGGATCAAGATTTGTATGTTTTATTATTTTCCGAATTTTGAAAAGCTTCTCTTAATAAATAATTTAATTTTGTATGATGACAGACTTTGTACAAGTCGAGGATTTGTATACAATTAATTATATTTTTAAATGACAGGCGTTTGACAAATTCGTTACAATAATGTAATAATCAAAACGGACACAAAATTTAAGTGAGTAAATCAGTTATATACTTGAATTGTAAATAAGTTTATAATAAAGCTTTAAATCACTTTGCTGCTAATATAGGATTATATTAATAGCGTATATTTTTTATAAATAAATTTGATTCTATTCCGTTAATTGAACCCAAGGCTATAGATTATCAGACTTGCGGATTACGCCTTTCTAGACATTTAGAAAATAAATTGCAAGTTTATTTTTTAGGACATCATAAAACGGTCCTATTCAAAATATACATTTATATTCGTATTATCCAAACGTTTGATCTGCATTCTCTTGTGTCCTACGCCCTTTGAATAAATTTAAATGCCATTTTATTTTTAGAAGCAAAGAATTTTACTTTCAATAAAAATAATTAATATTCTATACCGCTTATGTATCTAAAGTATTTAATTAATTTATAAAAAAAATACCTCAAATAATAAATGCATAACAATAATCATAAATTCATATTATATAAAGTTTCTCTCGTATCTTTGTAGTTCATAACAAAACTCACTAATAAAAAGCATATAGCATTAGAATCAAACTCATTCCAACTAACCGCCAAGTCTATAATTTTTTCTGGTACATACTGTTGATACACAATATTTTGCTCGCAAATTTATATAATGTCAAGCCAGCACGTCCTACTTTCGATTTATTTCTTATGTCGTTTTTCGGTTTATCTATAGGCGAGCTTTGGAAACACTCCTTCTGCGCTAGATTTCGCTACATCGCGGTTTTTTGACGCTATCTCTGACGTTCTTATCTATTGTTTGCCATCCAAAAAGTGTGAGAATCCCTATACAAAAAATATATATACTATATACATAATACATTATGTTTTGTATTGACGAGATAGTAGCTAATAAATATCTGGGAAAAGCGCCTCTCTGTAATTACGTATTCTTATCATCGATGAGTTAATTATGTAGTTTTCATGCATATTCCGTTCCAAATTTATGTATTTCGGCAATTTTGCTCCGATGCGAAAGCCGTTAATCAAGACGTCAGATTATCAGAATCTGCTTGCTTCGAATTAGATGTGGGTTACCTTTAATTTGAGCAGGTAATAAAGAGAGATATTTTTAGCAGGATGCTAGGTTTATCTACATATTTTTCGGATCAATTATATACAACTCTTCTTGAATATTATGTTAATAATACTGTCTAGCTTAAACATTATATATAAAAGTAAACATTTATCTTAAAAAATATATTACGAAATATGTTATTTATTAATAACAAATCAAATGTATTTATATAAAACAAATATAACACTCTCAATTCATTTTACAATATACAAAAGAGCATTAATTTCTCGTTTACAAATTATAAAGATTAATTAAAGTATACAACTGTGACATCGTCTTTTTATTGTAAATAAAGTATCCATATTTGTTTAATAATCATATTTCGCCATTTTATTATATCGTATTATTTTTTTATCGTTAGTTAAAATCACGGGTGGACATTATGGATAATCGGGTGACCCCTGAAAGATCAAAGCTAGATTACGTTATGGGCTGAATTACAACCGCAACAATTAATTAAAGCTCTGAATTATATTAAATCAAATAGTAGCTTACTAATATAATATAACCCTATTCTTTACTGAAAAACTAATTAATTTCAAACATTTTCTTTAATGAAAGTGTTTTAATAAAATATCCAAATTATATAATGATCAGACCCATTTTATATTCAAAAAAATAATTTTTTTTTGCTGTTTTCTCTTTCGATAACTAGCGCGACACTCACTTTCTAAGCTTGCATACTTTATCTACCACGCAAGTAAAAACGTTTGATAAAAATATTTCAATTTATTACTAATTTAGGCTCAACTTTTTATGCAAAAATCGTCACAATTTATAGTTAAAAATGTAGCAATTTAACATTCTTTGCTGTCTTGAATTCCTATGGATCACGTTACATCCACTTTGTTGTCTTAAAAACCTACCCTAACTCCCGAAGGAAGGTAGTTTAGTCTACTGTAAGTTCTGATTTAACATTATGTTTTATCAAGGAATTGTCTTAGTTTATAGTTGAAAAACCCGATTTTGTTTATTTATTGTTTTACTTCTAAAAACTTGTGTGACACTCATTTTTTATTCTTGAATACTTTTCCGATCTTCTAAAGATAATTTTATTTTAGTCTACTGTTAGTCAAGAGTCAAGGGCAAGTCTTTATAAAACAAGGCACTTCTTTATTTCTTTGTCAGTATTTAACTGAATATTTGAAACAATTGTCACCGATATTACATGGTATGTGAAACATTAACTACTGATAATTAATAGCAATAATCAATAATATTTTAAATAGTACATTATTCCTCTAAAATACAGCACGTTACATATTCATATAATTTGTTAAATTTTACCAAATTAATGTTATGAGCTTGCAAAGATCATAAGTTCGCCTAGACATTTTGAATTACACTAATATATACATATATAAAGTAAATATTAAAAAATGACTGATTTAATACAGATAAAAATGGCAACTAAACGCAGTTCACAGATCATATTATCTACGGGAGTACGGGTCGTCAACCTGGTCCGTACCGCCCACTAGTGCACGTTAAAGCACCACTTCGTTCTTCTGTAGTCGTCGTCTACAGAAGAACGAAGTGGTGCGTACCTCGTTTCGTGGCTGCAGCTCTGGGGACTGCAGTCTCAAAGGGCTCTCTGAAGGATGCCTTAAATGGGATCCGACCGGAAAAAGATAGGGCCATATGCGGTAGAATCTTATGTGGAACGGTAGCTTAGAAAATTACAACTCGCTATTGTGTTAGTCTAATAAAATGACTTCAATGGAAGGGGATTGGGGCAACAAATCAAGGGTTAAAATAACTGGCGTTAGGCCAAGAAAATTCAAGTGCGTTAAAATCTTAACTTAATGGTAGATGGCCTAAAATCGTTGAAATTCCTGTCGCCTAGCGATAAGTCCGGAATTTTGAACCACCGAATTTTTCGAAATTTTACGGAATTTTAGCTGTAGAAGTCCGGAATTTTAAACTTGTAATTAGGAAAAAAAAGTGTGTCGATTCTAATGATGCGTATTTCTATGAATATATTATACTTTATTTTTAACTGATACAAATTATTCTAATTTGAAGTTCTTAAACTCAAAACTTATGTCTTTTAAAATTTATAATGTAGAGCTAAAAAATTAGTTATAAAATAGTATTTAAATACTATGTCAAAACAAAAATAAAAAAAGCTAATAATGCAGCTAATATTAACCCATATTTTCACATACAAATAAAGTTATCTTGTTTGCTACAAAAATCTTGCACTGGTGTTATCAATATCCATTTAAAAGATTTATATTTACGTCTACATGTAATAGTTTTTAACTATATGTGCATTTAAGAAATATAATAAACAGACAACAATTTTAGAGCATGTTTAATAAATACAATTTATCATTAAAATGTAAGTATATATTTTTCATAAATATCTTTGACTCTGTCGCAAGCTTCAGTTTGTTCTTTTCAACGTCAACTAAGCCATTGAGGCCGTTTAGTTTCTTAACCGCGCGATCAGTCTCTAAATTTGGCATGTCTTCCTCGTGTCAAAAATGGCAGTTGATACCCTGTCGTAACAAATGTCATGCCAAAGTGCGCTTCGTTGCACGCGGATGCCAGTCAGGAAGAGTGTCTCAAATTAATTAGTCGGACAACACAAGACGCCTGTCAAAACTGTAAAAAAGTCAATTGGGCATAAGTAGAAGAATATTTTTAGAACCTTTGATTAACATGACGTGATTTATAAAAAACTACGAAGCGTATCATACATGCCAAGAAAAATATGAAACACATACGCACACAATTGAAACCCATATAAAGGTTACGCCTCATTTAACGTTGAAAATAAAAGGAAAATGTCTAGTTTACAGCTCACATGTATCAAAATCCTTTTTTCCTTTACGTTTTTCTTAAAAAATACCGTTAAGCCTGATTACGACTCATATTTTATTTCGCATACAGACGTTCCGTCGATTTTATATACAAAAACGCAAACTGTCGTTTTACGACCCAACTTGTTAAATTCGATTAGATATTTTTATCACATATATAATTTAATTTATATATAATTTATCACATATTTTATTTATTATATACGTCAAATTCAGATCAAAAAATTGTGTGGTGGTATGTATATATTTTGCATAATTAAAGTCGGTCATTAACGCTTTTTGCTGAATTTCTATATGTGCAAACAATTTTACGATAAACATTATCGCAAGCCGGCTGCTTTCACGCTCTTTATCTATGGACAGTTTAACGTTTTTGCTTGTTGGCTTAAATGAATAATTTACGATGTATTTTTTTAGCTAATTATTAGCTGCGTTAACTGTGACGAAGTTAATTTTATGCTTAAATATGTATCTGTGTTATCACAAACCATAAATCATCGATTCTGTCATATACTTTTAACAGTATCGAGTAAGGAGCTAAATTTCAAATATTGTCAAATTTCAACGTTATATTATTACAAAATATTTATTTACAAAGCCTCGTAATATAAAAAACAAGCATATCCATTTAGAAAGTGAAATAATACATATTTTATCAACGATTTAATTTGTATCTAAAAGTATTTAAATATCTCAAATATTTATTATGTACCCTTCACCATCAGATATAATACATTTACTTCAGGGCTGCTTTATGTATATAATCTTCAGCTCACATAACGATTTCGCCTTTATCTCTTCTATGATCGCAAAACGTTATCCTTTCAATGTTACCTTTATCTGCAAAAAGAGAAAAAAGGCGGAAAAATATATCTGATGAATACTGACGCTACAACAACACCACGGTGTCGTTTAAGGCCAAAATTTCGTTATTGTGTTGCTAAATCGAAGAGTTCTTTATCTATAATTTTAGTCGTTTTCTTTAAAATATCTTAAAAAATAACTTATGGTAAAAAAACGTAGTAGACTTTATAATCGAATAAAATGATCGGACCTTTGTTTTGAAATCATACCTAACACACATATTTTTTGTCATATGTTAAGACGCGTTGAAGCATTTCATTTACCAATTGCTCAGCAGTTTCTCTTCAGTGCTATTTTTGTAGAAAATTCAACAATTTTGGCATAAAATTGCCTGCTGCTCGTTTCAAGCTCAAAATATCAATTAAAATTGTAACGAACGTACACAAAAAACGCGACGATCATAATTATTATTTTAAAAATATTATTTAAAAATAGAGAGAAACGAATAAGTGTATTGGTTTCCCATTACCTTTTACAACGTATTAATTGATAGAAAATCAAAGACTGTAGTAATGCATATTATATATTAAATATATTAAAAAAATTAAATTGGTTATTACCATTTTTTATTAAAATTGCTAAATATTTTTCATTTTTACGTTTACAGAATTTTAGTACCAACTAAACATTTAAATTATTGCGTTTCAATTTTACTATCGATGGGAATCGAACCACGGACCTATACATTTAATAATAGGAGCATTCATATATTGCAATTTTAATAGATTTATTCACATAAAGTTAAGTTTAATAATATCCTTATAACCCGCTCCTGACCACTGGAGCAATGTTGCTCGTTTTTAAGCGTTACACTATTGCTAGATAATTACAATAATGATTTGAGATTATGAGACAGTAGAGCATTTAAAAGTATAAATCTCCAACGATATACAATATATTATTTATATTTTGCCTGAAATAACTCTCGCTCTCGCATAAACAATATAAGTACTTTATTGTTAATAAGAATCGACCTTTCAGATATAAAATCTACACTCTACCGATATATTAAAAATTATAACTTTCTATTGATTTTTATGTACATATATAGTACATCTGTAAATATAGTATATGTTATTAACAATAGCAATATGTACTCCCAAAAATAAAATAATATTTCCTAAATATTTGTGTAAATTCGTAAAATATTATTTATTTATTATTAGTATTGAAATATCTTATTTATGCAAAATCAAATAAATAATATTTTAATTATATTTGCAATTTAAGTAATCTTTTTGTGGTTTTGTCTCTTTCTTAATTTAATTTAATCTGTTCTATGTACTACATACAATACAAAATAAAAACATTTATTTGTAAACGTTGAAAGGTGTGGATGTTTATCTCAAAAGGATTTATTTAAGGTAATCCTTGAATTAACCGTAATACGATAGATGAAAATTTTATAAGGATACAAGAAGTAAAAAGTGTTGTACGTATATTTATATATAGTATGTATTATGTAGCATTACGAATAAATTTCGAAACGCGACCAGAATGATATATTTCATTTTGGGAAAATTTCTACGGCCCGAAATTTAATTTGTATACATTTATTTCTCAGGAGTGTAATACTTTAATATTATAGATATGTATAATATATATTATATGTGGATATAATACTATAATATTATAAAAAAAACTTAAATGTAATTCATCATTATCTTTATTGCGCAGCTGCGAATAAGGGCATGAGAATTTCATCTATAATTAACTCAAATTCTTAGCAATCGACTTCAACCATTTCGATCATCGCTCCACATAGAAACGCCAGAGAAATTCTCTTCATTCTCAGAATTCTCTGCAATTTGTATTTAAATTCGATTATTAAAGTATACACGTTCAGCTTTTGTAAAAAAATATCTTCTATACTATCATTGTCTAGACATAAAATATTAGACGCAATGATATCCAGACGTCCAAATCCCTGTCTGAACGTGATATCCGTTTGTTTACGATGTCAATAATTTTGCGTCTATAAAATCACACACAGACGACTTTGATGTGTAATATAGCAGAGATAAACCTTCACGCTGTGGATGAATATCATAACATTATATTGATTGAACGGGATAAGCATTTGTCACGTAGACGTCGTATTAGAAAACACTTGAAGTATCCGAACGAGGATGTACGAAAAGTGAGTTCTTCCTGAGTCACTCGACTCTTGGACCTATGCTTTAGCTATTATTATAAAGCGACTTTACGACTTTTATTAAAAGGTGGCCAAAGGCAATAAGAGTCAATCATAATAAAAGTTCACTTACGCGGAAGTCTGAGCGATAAATAGACCAATAATGGTGACAAGTACTTTTAGTCCAGTCAAATAAGGGTTTAACCTCGGAATGAAAGATAACAAGCTGAAATTTTGCACAGACCTTTGTTTTGGCGTTCTAAATATATGGTGAAAAGTCTCAAAAGATATCGTGTCTGCTAATCAAGATATTAAAGGTCAAAGGTCATAAAAATCGTTTTTTTTTGCAAATATCTCGCCTCTTTTGCGTCGGATGTCATTAAATGTTTAACAAAACTTATAGAAAATAAAATTTTCTACAAGTTTGCCATAATTTATTTCTTCGTATGGTTAATGGTTTTCGAGATATAGCGCGGGGAGTGGGAAACGCGCATCCGTTTATAGGATAACGCTATGTAAACTACGGAGCCAGAGTTACCTGTACATTCTTCCACAGTTTCGTAGAAAACATCGCAAATTGTTATCTGCTGAATGAACCCATCTAAAGCATTATAACTTTCAATCTCCATATCTTCAAAAATCATCATCGATAATGCAAAAAGTAATACGTATGGCCTCTGATACTTCTTGCAAATGCGGGACCATCCAACATTTTGTCGACAGAATTCGATGCATAAATTGTACTGAGAGCTTCCTTGATTCCGCTTCCATTCATTATATACCCTATGCATCCAATAAAAGACATAAGCATATGAAAGCCTTCTAGTTTCACAACTACTCTGGACAAGTCTGAGCTAGCATCTGAAGCTGCTACGATTTCACGTGCTTTTATGTACAACGGCTGATCAAAAGTTATTAAGCATGTTCTTTGTTCATGTTTCTTGGCAGTGTTTATAGCACACTGTAATGTAGTGTAAATTGTGTCCATATTACTCACAGGATGATGAATAAAAGTAAGAAACAGAATCCGAAAAGTTACAAAGTTCTCATTGTTTTTTGTAAGTTGTTCAATAAATCCATTCCACCCTGGCAACGGTGAGATATTTTTCCACTTTCCGTACTTCCACAACAAATCAACTACATTAAATATTTGTTCGGTTAGTTCTTCTACATCATTTAAATTTTGAACTTGAATCTCTTGCTCAATCCGGGTACGACATGATTTTCATACACTAGAAGGGGTATATGTGATAGTGCTGCTAACTCCTTTGCACTTGGTTTTGTTGTAAATTTCTTTATGCGGTTATCAGATATAACTTCAGATTTTGGAGTTATTATTTTTATCATTCCCATTATATGAACAGTATTATAGCCATCAAGAGTATAAATATTTTTCTGCATTATCCGCTGCATACTGTACTAAGGCACTCGACTCTGATGGTTGATTACGAGGCTGTGGGTGATAAACAGCTGAAATTTAACATTTTATAGTATCACTATATGAAGCGAAAAAACCTAAACTTGACAAAACATCCAAAAGTCTTTTTGGATGTTTGGCCTATCTGTATTTTATCTATGAAGAAATACAGATATGCCTAGTAATAACTGCGAAGAAAAGGACCTTTTTCGTATGGAAGTCTTATAGCTGTGTATTTCGTTTTAAAATGCCCCGTCTTTCCTTTTCTGTTCTTTATAATAACTTCTTGCAGAAAATGTAATAAAGTTTTCGGAATTTCTTCATTAATATTTTACTCGGGGGCGGATAAGACTTGGTCTCAACAACAGAAGATCGAATATCTTCTCTAATAATCGCCGCAGCAGCTTCCACTACGCGCAAGTGTTCTTCTTCCGAAGTGCCTTTTTTATGTTCATACCAAGCTATGGATAAAACTTAAGCTTGAGCATCGCGAAAAGAAAAAATAGGGAATGATCCAATCTTCGTTATAACTATAATATCAGTTAAATATTTTTCTCTTAATTTGGAAATGATCTTCTTATCATCTGGTACATACTCCGTAAGGACATCTCTCAACTCTTTCAATTTTTTCGCACAAATTTCTTGTCGAGCAATATTTCATTTTTAATTCCTAATAATACAATGAAGAAAGTAATAAAATTATGGTTCAAACGACTTGCCGAGACCACTTTTTTCACGATTGTTTACTTTTTCAAAGCTTATACCAAGTTAAGCAGGTAGAAATACTCGCTGGATTCTATAAACGAATGTACGCCTCCCACTCTTCGCGCTATATCTCAAAAACGGTTAATGATACAAAACAAATATTATAACTAAACTTGTAGATAATTTTATGCTTTACAAGTTTTGTGAAGCATCTAATGACGTGCAACGCATAAAACGCGAGATATTTGCAAAAAAACAAATTTTGTGACCTCTGACCTTTGATATCTTGATTAGCAGACACGATATTTTATGAGACTTTTCACCCTGTCCTTAGAACATCAAAACAAAGGTCTGTGCAAAATTTCAGCTTGGTATCTTTCATTCCGAGGTTAAGCCTTTATTTCGCCTTATTTGACTGGACTATTTGTGACTGAACCCGAGTCACGCATTATACCATTCAATAATATGGGTTAGATTCTAATGTATTTATTATACACGCATACACACACTTATAAAATCAAATATAACATATCTAGATAATTATTTATATTTTTATTCCTATTTAAATAACATATAAATAACTACCCTTCTCAGGATTTTCATGCGTAAAACTATTAGCTAAAATATTTATGTTCCTTACACACCTTAAATTCAACCCAACACATCCCTAATCCAACAGTATTTCCTCGGGCCGCCTTAAACCTTATAAATCTGTTCATTTTTAGTCATTGGTGTGAGAAAAATTTATAATACGGTTTTGAATTACCATATGAAGATCGCGTGCAGGAAAACTTTTTCATTATTACTTAGGTATGTAATAATGTTTAGGACAGTTAAACTTGACGATCCTGAAATATTTATATGAATTATTTTCAAGGCCGCTAGTCTTAGTCTTGAAAATGCGTTTATATTCGAGAAACGTTTCCAAGGCTTAACGAGTAAATTTCCCGATGTTTTGGTATTACAATTTTAATTACTATTTGCGCACCGTGTAATTGGAGAATTCTTCTGAGCTCGCTTAATTATAATATAATAAATGCCCTCGAGTTATTCTTGTCCACTTATTTTTAATATAAAACTGTCCTTAAATAACTACAATATATCATATTTTTAAGTTATAAATGAAAATGAAGGATTGCATGTTTGTTAAATTTAATATATTCAAAATCATGTTGGAATTAAGTTGTAGTAAATTATTTCGATGTATTGTATAAACGACCGCTTATAATATAATATTGTTATTCATGACTACTTAGTTATTTGACTACTTAGTTATATACTATATAGTTAAACTAAGCAATCTAATAATTGAACAAAGAATAATAATATTTTACAAAAGACTAGATTTAACTTCTTAATTATACACGCAACGACTTGTATTAAATTTATCGTAAAAATAAAATGCTTTGTTTGATGTGATTATATTTATAAACTGATATATACAATGTTAAAATGCTGCATGATTTTTTAGATAAACATTCGATCATTATTTATCTTTTTTGTATATTGATTAGTTGAAAAAAACTTCAAATTACATTTTTATTATAAGTTTATTTAAAAAAACTGTTTCTTTGCTGAGAATCATGTTTTTATTGAGACCTATTTTTTAATGGATTTAATTATTTTAGTGATACTTTGTTTTGGATATTCTAAAGTTTTAGTTAAACTCGTGCGCGACCAGCGACATAACATTGGTCTGCACGACCGAAGGCAGGTTAATTTAAGTTAAACTACATTTGCTGTTCACGAGTTTTAAAAGTTACCGACTTTTGTGTGAAGTACCTTTAATTGAAGTGTTTTGTAGGGATTCGCCATAAAACGTTGTCAATTATTTCAAGAACAATTTGTATATAAATTTACCTTATTAATATTCATAAATAAACATTAGATAGAAACCATGCCATCCACAATAAAAACTATTAGCTGCATGATGATTCAATTTATCCATTTCGTTAATAATAACCATGCACGTCTAAAGCAAACTGTTGTCAAAACTATACTAATAGACGTTTCCTGCTCAAATTTTGTCATAATGTTTTAGTTAACCAAGTTAACCACTAAATAAAATTCGAAATATTAAGAAATCGCTTTGTGTTTTAATAGTAAGGTTATAATCGGTAAATCTAACGCTAGTTAACGGTCTTAAAATTTGGCAAAAATAAAAAAACAACATACTATTTAATAAGTTATTTTTTCTTAAACGACTAAAATATTTTTTTAAACCATGCAGACCTATAAGCCTTTCACCCTTTTGAATTTAAAAATAGAGCATTGCAGTTAAAATGCCTTCATTTTTAAATGAAATTCTTAAGACCATAATGAGGTTTTTATTACTAGTTTCTAATCTTATAAATTAAATTTGAATATTTATAAATATATCGGTATATAAAAATACTATTAAATTTTTTCACGATAAGTGTAAATTTGTAGCTCGATATTTTCTTTATATAAAATGTCAGTAATACAACCAAAAATTAAGTGTTGCAGGGTGAAAAGAAGCATGTTCTTCTTCGTTGATTAAAATTATAATGTATTTTATTATTATATATACAACCAATGAGTGACATTATTTTTGTGTAGTAATTTATGGATACATAATGAAATTATACGTAATAAATAAACACAGCATAAAAATTTCAAGATTTGTTAAGCCTTTTAAGAATATTAAGAGGGAATTAATACGTAGAGTCCTAATAAGTATTGTTTAACCTGTATTAAGATACCGACATGGGTCTAATTATGTTACGGTTGCTAAGTGTGAGGGGTGTCAGAGATTTTGGTATTAATATTTTGATAATTTCGGTTGTGTGACAACGATGTAAGATTTATACAATATTTATTGATTTATTCTAAAATCAACTTTTTACAATGTTTTTATTTTATTTTTAAATAAAAACTATGTTGAGTTTTAAATATTAAATACATTGATAAATTTCCTAAAATAATTACAGACATGCTCTTAAAAGAAACTTAACTTAAGTTTATATACATAGAGATGAGATGTATGTTTATACACGCACAGTATAATATAATATATTTGTGCGTGTGTTTGTGAGCATCGCCATTGTGTTAGGTCAATATTGGTTTGTTGGGTATAAAAGGAGCATTTGCGGCCATTAGCGGTGGGGTGTCCAAGGGATGTATTGGAATACGAGGGCAACATTGGGAGCCCCATGGAGTTCCACTGAGCCGAGGTCAGTGGTGACAACTGTCGGACCGACAAACCTCGAAACGGAAAATACTACTCTACGTTTTCCACCCCCTCAATATTTACAGTTGTATAATTTCATCGTAAAAAGATCAGATATTTTTATTGTTTAATTTATACTCTGAATCCATTTGCTTAATTAGAATAAATATTTCAGCGTGACGTTTCGCCATTATACCCTGATTATTGCTATATGGATGAGATGAGAAAAAACGGATGTTGCCGTATAATATATTCATTCGTGAGAACGCCTACGCCCAAAGTTCGCTGTGCTTATTACTTGTACTTATTATGCGTGCGGATCAAAAAGTTTTGCTGTTGCTTTTTATTCGTATTTTTTCAAAAGCAATGATTAATATACAATATATTGGTGTAACTAGAACTAGTTCGTTTGTGGAGAAAGCTCGTTTAATTTTTAAGTTTTACATACGTTTCACCAAAGTAGAGTTCATCAGATTCTACGATTGTACCATGCGAGCTTTGAGTCACTACGACGCGACGCGTTGCTATGATTCCGTTACGTCAGAAGAAATCTCTTTGTTATCTTTATCTTAAAGAGTATGGTTTACCCTTAACTCTACCCAACCAAATTACTTTTGGGTGTGTAACTTTAAAGTATACACTTTTCTTTATGAAATACTCACGAATTTTATTCGTATCTTTTTTATTTGCCTTTCTTCAGATATATTCATATTTTTTACATTAAATATATTTTTTTTGTAGATTATATTGTACGTGAATAGAGAACAAGTTTCATTTCCCATCTGTTTGTAATAAATAATAAAAAAATCTGTTTATCTATAAACATTATAAATCCATGTATTACCTTGACACAAAAGGTCATTTTATGTTTAAATAATATATTTAGTAAAAAAAATACAAACGGTTAAATATGGTTCCAAATTATATGGTTACATTGAAAAGTATCGTTTTATACACAAAAATCAGGCAATATTCACATAAACTTTTATATTTTAATATCGCGTATTATATACAAAAACGTATATGATTCATGTGTTAGATTAAGTATTTATGTCGTTTCGATGCTTGGAATATACAATTTTGAAATCCTTATGATATTATTCACGTCGCGGAATAAATTATGAATTGGTTTCCTAGCCGGAAATGAAAGTAGAGAATCAAGTTCTCACAACCCTTACCGGATGCAGTACCCGCTCTGGGTATTATAAAGCAATATTACCGAGAAAACGACTCAAAGTTCGTTAGGATAACATCATATTTTTTGCCTCGTCTATACCTCTCTCACTTTCTCTGAAAACCTTAAGAAATGCTATCAATCAAAAGTTTCAATTGAAAGAAACGAAGAGATTGCGGCCAAAGTTTCGTCCGGAATTGGATTTCCTCTTTTTTGATATTCGATTTATTTTCAATGCCATTTTTTTGCACTAAACGATATTGGACATAAAATTTTATGGCTCGTTGTCGAGTCGGAATCGAAATGTAAGAGTGGGCTTTCGGAATTTTGCTTTCTTTGGAAAACTAACATTTGTAACAACTTACAACTTGGATTATACGTAATGATATATTTATATATTGCGAAAGGTCTTTAATATTATTTTTGATACCGTAATATAAGCAGTTTATTGTAGATTATTTACTTTAGACTTGAACTGATTACTAAACAGTGTTTCAAAATATTAGATTAATCAATGTTTTGAAGGATTTTCAATATTAAAATATGATATTTTGTATAAACTAGCAACGCATTTCTAAATATTTTCACTTCACATTGTTGAAATTTATAAATAGAATAAAGATAAACTTGCGGTTCCTAAACCACACTTCATTTCACCTAAATAACTGTGGTTCGTTGAATATTAGGATTAAAATGCGACACGGTATGAAATTATATTACAGTTAAATATCATAAATAGAAAGTAAAGTTTGTATATAATTAACTAGTCAAACATTTTACGATGATTATTTTAGAAAATTGTATAAATAGCTTAAATCGTATATTCGAAGTAGAAAACTCCATACATACTTATTTTTTCTTAGTAAATTTATATCCTTTATAGTTGAAAAATTAAAAGTTTATATATTGAGAATATTAGACAATTCCTTAATACATTATTTTTATTTAAATTGATATCATTTAGGATTTAACAACTATTTATGATTTGATAAGTGTCTATGTAAAACATATTTTTTATTTAATTTAAGATGATTGTAGTTCAACATAATAAATAACATTAAATATATATATAAATAATTGATAAATTTATTGTATATTATAAATAATCAGTTAAAAAAAAATATTTTTCATACGTTTAATACTATCTGGTAAAAATCATGGTATATAATTTTTATATACGAACATGTGTAAAATCCAGAAAAATATTAAACATGTCTGTTTACAAATTTATCATTTTATTGTATTTATATTTTATTCATGCGCTTGTACAAAGCAGCAGACGATTAATGCAATAGATTCATAGCAATATAAAAGCCAATCGTTAGCCTGATAAGTGTTCTTAATGCATTTTAGTAACGTTGAAATTTGTAAGAAAAAATATTCAAAACCATTTGACGCAAATAATTAATTACAATAAATGTTTGTCAACAGCAAAGGAATTCCGCCCGAGTTTCAGCGCAGATAAGAGCTAAATTTAAGGCAAATGTGACGTTACAGTATTTACGCAGAAAATCAGCTGCGTTTTGTCCGTTTGGAATGGAAAAGGCAACGAACGGAAATATTTTATCTTTTTTCCCAATACATTTTCACTTCTGACTTCAAACTAAGCTTCAGTTTAGTCTTTGGGCTCGCTACCAGTGGAGCTCACAAAATATCAATATCGTCCTTTATTAATGTCCGGACTAACACGATTTTTTTTATCAAAACCAGCTATAGTTACGTCAGTAACGATCCATATACGTATTTATTGCGCAAAATCTGTATGGCTGGAATAATAACTGTTTTAGCATAATATTAATTAAAAAAAGTAAATGTGTCACATATGCCCATAAAGCAAAAGCTTACGTAAATAATAAATATAATAAAAATATTACTTTTTAAATATTTAATATATGTTTCGTATCAATCATTCCTCATTCATTTTTAGATATTTTAAAGAACATTTAAATATAAACATAACCACAAATAATCAAATGTTCTTCAAATGTATTGATACATATACCTTCAAAAAAAAACATAATTTAAAGCGAACTCAGCACGCTATTGAGCAGAAACTTCACATCCAAAACCCTCGTGTGACAAAGCTCGCGAAGATTACATCCATAACCTGGTCAGCACCTCAGATACCACAATGCGTTCCGACCTGAACTTGACTCTCAGTTTTGACCCTTTCAAGATCAAGTTTGCGTGACCTTAGCCGTTTAGCCGCCATTTCGCCCCTAAGGCTAAAAGCTTTGTGGCTGTTTCGGATAACAGCCAACGCTCCATAGATTTTTACGAATATTTCACGCAACATCGCGACCGTTATCAAAATACGGTGAAAAAATATTTCCGTGACTCTTAACCGACTTCATAACAAAGTTTCAAATAATATTATATACGTTATTCAAATCAGTAGAGCTTATAATCTTATATATAATTGTTCTAAGCCGCTTCCGCTTCCGGACGCGCATAACTTTAAACGAGACATTCTCCGATCAATTCTATACTCTATAAATCGTAACGCTTTGTATGAACAGTGTGTAACAATACACGTAAACAAAGGAATTATAATAATAAATAATAATAAAAATGAAAATTGAATTTGCTCCGATTGATTTTCGAGCCGCCGGCAATGCGTTCTGTTGTTTCGACCAATCAAAAATAAGCATTCAAATATTCAAATAGCTTCGACCAATGAAAAATAAGCATTCGAATTCAAATAGACAGTACCGTGACAACACTTCTATTTAATAATAAAATTTTGCTACGCGACAATAATTTTCATTAAATCGTCATTTGACTGAATATAAATAATCGGATTGCAAATTAACTAGGTCTGTTATAACTATGTTAACTTAAATATATACATAATGTGTTGAGGATTAGAAGAATACATTGATTAAACTAGATAAACAATCTTCGTAATGAAATCTTCAAATTTTGAATTCCCGGCGACGGGCTCCGAGGCCGAAAAGTGAGTTTTTCCTTTTATAAATAATCGGATTGCAACTTAACTAGGTGTGTTATGACTATTAAAATTAAATATATACATAATGTGTTGAGGATTAGAATACTACATTGATTAAATTAGATAAACAATCATAAAACAATCTTCGTAATGAAATATTCAAATTTTGAATTCCCGTCGCCGAGCTCCGGGGCCCAAAAGTGAATTTCTCCTTTTATATTACATAAACATTATCATTGCTTCCGATTTAATGCACAATTTTAAACGTGAACGTGTAATATATCCTTAGTATGTATGAGGATTGAAAGTTAATGTCGATCAAATCGGCGCTGTCGGCTATATATATCAACCAACGGACAGCTTATAAATGTGTAGTTCCTTGGATGTTATCTAATAAACGACAATTTACAATGATTATATATATGTGATCGCAAACCTGGAATAATCGATAGCCAAAATATCTAAGAGTAGGTTATTTTCAATTCCGATGTGGCAAAATATGTTCAATTTTTGTTCTGTGCCTTCATTCCTCTTTCGGAATAGCCAAATTCAAGATATTCAGTTACATCAAACTTATATAGTATGTTCTTTACAAAAAGATAATACTTGCTGACAGTGACTTCAACATGAGAAGATTCACTCTTTGTTTATATATACCAATTCTACGTTGTGGCCATATAAGTTATCAAATTGCTCCCTCATTGCTTCTGAAAAATAATTAAAAACACCTTTATCAAGAGTTAAGCATTGAACACATTATTACTACTAATATAATCCATAAATTAAATTTAAACGACAAGCGAAGAACAAAATTGACGGAAGATACTGTAGAGGATTAAACACATAGATTGACATATCTTCATCTTCTTCAAAATAGTCGCAATATGTCATATATTAATTGTTTGCCATACGTAAATGTTATTAGATCTATCATTGCTTCTGAAAATTAACTGTAAACGATACTATATAGTGGGTAAAATGTTACTTTGTTTAATTAACTTTGATATGTAAACCTTTAATTGTCCAATCACCGCTGTTTGTCTTTTAATATTAGATCCTGGAAAGTCAATGGTAATTTTGTTAGAATAACCGTGACATATTATTCATATAACCAAACACTTACTGGCACACTCATAATTTATAGTTTTAATTATGTTATACACTTTAAATCATCTTCAATTGACACTTTGTATGAAAAATGCTTTGTTTAATTAACATATTTTACTGTTTATTGAATCGCACTAAGCTGTATCCCGGCGCGCGCTTGACTGATGACAGAACTGTCAAATGTAAGCAACTGAGGGGATATCCCGATACATGATCGGGATATCACCGCGCGCTTAAGAACGAACTACGAAATTGATTTTAACGATTTAAATTGTAAAACACTTATCAATATATGTTTAAAAATCATCAAATTCTAAAACAAATATTTTGTAAAATATTTTTAGTTTATACGGTATTTAAAATATAATATAAATAATGTGGATTTTTATTAGCTTCTCTTAACAAAAAAAAAATATGTACTTGAATTTTGGCGAACGTTGGAAACTTAAATTAATAGTTTTTAGAGAATTTTTAAAATTTCGCTTGAAAAAACATTTTAAAAAAAAAGGGGGAAAATTTCAAAATAAGTACTATTCATTACTAAACACATAGTGTTGCAAGAATCTCTCTTACTGACCCATTTGAAAAGAAACTACACAAAATTGTAAAATATTTTATAACTAATTTAATTTTTTTAACTTATTTAAATATTTTTTAAATTATAAAGTTTTAAAATAAATTTTCAAGATTTATTCAAAATATTTTTTTCAACCTTAAATTTTTTTAATTTTATTATGGATTTTAAATATTTATAATTTATTATAAATTTTAAATATGTTTAGTTTATTATTAATTTTAAATAATGTGAAAATTTTGTTGCACTTATTAATTATTAAAATTAATAATGCTGCGCAAATAAATCATTTACCTTAAAAAATATATGAATATAAATATTTTTTAATAAAAATTGACAAAGGTCTCAAAATTATTATTATTTTTAAAGCGCACTTTTGGTCTAAAGTAACAGATTAAGTGCTTGATATTTTCAGTTTATTATTTTTTTCTAATTGGCTTTTATATTTACACATAAAACATATAAACAACTTTTTTAAATTATAAATCAACTTATGGTGTAACTAAAAAAAGTTCTTATTGCTAAGATTTAAATTTATGATAAAATTGTGTTATATGCAATTTATTCATTGGTTCCGTAAGCTTCGCTGTATTGAGATTTCACTGTACAATTTTTAATTTATTATTATCTAGCCAAGTTCTAAACCTATTTATAAATGATATGCAATATTTAGATTTATCATTAAATATCTAAGTTTCAAATATAACGATAAAATTTAACGTTTCAAATCTAATAAATAATATAAAATGTTTTCTTCTGGAAATATTTAGTCAAGTTGTAAACCTATTTTCAAATGAATTGAAAATGTTAGTAGTTTTTTATAGATATAACCATTTTGTCAATTATTGAAAATCCTAAATAATAATGTAGAATTTGAACCATTAATTTTTTTTTAAATATTTAAAAAAATCAGAACGAAGCAAAAATTATATTTAAAACCCAAAAAGTTGAGGGTCCGGTATACGCACACTCGCTAGCTTTCGGTACCTCACGATAGTGAGGTACCGACAGCTAGTAATGTTATAATTGATCATGTACATATTTAACAGTTCGGTACTTTATGTGCAATATTTTTATTATGAAGTTTAAATTTTATGTTTTATGTCATAGATCCAAGTATTTTATTCCTTAAAATAAATATGTCAATATGCAATTTACGAAATGCAATAATATTAATCGTACTCTTGTCTGTCTTTAATCGAGCGTTCGTTTCAGACAAAGGAGACCGTTTGGTATAATAAAATGAAAGCTCAAATACAGTTGAATGGATGTTATGGTTGTAGCTACGAAACGAGAATTTTGAAACCGCAATAGGTATGTGCCACAGACGTCTGTTTCATACAACCTATTATTAAAAAAAATCAATAGAATCAAAATTGTAAATTTATAAGTGCCGCTTTATCCCTTTAATATTTAAAAATTAAAAGTAGTATTTTACATCACTTGAAGCTTAGTTTTCTTAATTCCTAGAGTTGATGACTAAAATATTATTAATTAAAAATAAAATAACCATCATCAACCATTAAAAAAATATTAGCGTTTATTCCCTATAAAATTATTATACATTTGACAAATATCTTAATATTTTTAACTATGCATAATCTTTACAAATATAATATATAATAATTAAGCGAATGTATCTTTTGCTTACAGGATAAAACATAAACATACAAATAGGGCTTTTATTAACAATTACATCTACAGCTTTGAAATTACGTTTAAAATTAAACTGAATTTTTTCTTCTGGAATAAATAAAATGAAACAAACAATATGCTTAGTATAAGTATTAATAAAGCTATTATCTGCAATTTAGCTGTAGCTAAATATGTTCGATTACAATAAAATTATAATATAGGTAATGTAGTTTATAATTTAATAGTTCTTAAAAATATATGTAAATATAACAAAAATAGTTCAATTATGCGAAAGATTCTCATTGATAATATATTTAATAAATGGATAAAAAAAATTAAATAAATATAATTTCAGCATAAATATTTATAAATGGTTCAAAAATGTTGTTGTATTTTATAAAATTTAACAGTATGTTATTATATATAAATCTAATATCAACATAAATTTAACTGTTACTATGTTTTATCAACAATAATAAAATATTTTTTAGTTTTTTTATAGTAACAATATTACTCATATATTGTCCTTCTTTTTTATATGATAGAACTTAGGTATTCAGGAGTATCTAGGAATAAATACTTTAAATTAAACGACTTTCTCCATTGTATAATTAATTTATTCATAACAGTTTATTGCCCTGAAAATGTAAAAAATATTGTACTATTAATTTGGCCATATAACGCGATATATAAATTTAATAATTGTAAATATGTTTTTGGAATTTGACAGACATTAGCCTAATGTGTTACAACGGGGTGAGCACGAACAACAACTACTAAGTAGTGAGACACTAGTCAGACTTACTATCAATAGCTGTTTCTAAGCACGACATTATTATTTTCAACCGTAATCTGGGAAAACATAACTTCTGAGTATATAGAATATAAAAATCTCTAATTACAATCTCTCAGACACGATGTAAATTTAATAACTTCAGGGTCATTTTATGTACATATTAGTTACAAATTGAATGTATTGTGAAATCAATCGGCGTGCATAAAACTTACAAAAGTTTTTATGGTTACCTGCTTCATTGTCTCAAATAGGCATTTAAATACACACATAGTTGATTTTAACGAATATTAGCCATTATAAGCTTTAGAAGCACCCGTGTGACTCACACAATTGTTTTCTTTTAAGAAATTTCATCCCTGTAACTGTAAAAGTTTCAATAAATTTATATATGCTGCATTAAAAAATATATAATTATGATATATGTATGGTTTATATACATCGGTATTTACTCAGATGTTATCTTTATTTGTAAATATAGTGAAATAATTACAACATACATTTAAAAGTACATTAAGCGTAAAACGATGGCTGTTTCGATATTGCCGAGCGGTAGTAATTTATTAAAACCTCTTTTGCACACAAGGCAAGGGCAAAAGTCGCAGAGAATCGAGGGTGTAAGCGCATTTGAGAACCGCTGCTTATTAGGGTAATAAGGCTTTACATTTAAGTGGTCCCCAAGCGACACTATATCCGAGTTTTCTTTGGGTGTAGACGAGTTTTTGGTGAGCGAGCCAAACGAAAACGAAAAGGGCGTCTAAATTATTGTCTGGGCTCGAAAGGAGACAATACTAAGCAGAAATAAAGCTTAACTTTATTTTATTTTATATGTATGTGTAAACAATTCACTTTTTATTTTTGTCAATCTTATGTAAATTGTGCCATTGTGAGTGTATTATAGTAGAGAATTATTAACGTATAAAAAAAAAACACTTAACAATTTTCTCAACGTTTTAGTTTCTTGCGATCGACCTAATTAAAGAACTTCTTACAACTCCGAGTAAATTACTCACTATTAGAGCTTCTCAAAAGAAATATACACTGGCACATTATGTTTCTAGTAAAATGCAATTATTTTTAACTATATTTTATTTATAGTAATTCAAGCCAATTGTAATACTAAGTATGAATATCTAATTTCAAAGAGTCGTAATAAACATCATACAGTATGATATGCATAAGATTGTAATACAATTTGAAAATGCTTCTTCGTAGTCTTTTCATCTTTAAAGATAGATTTAAATGTTTTTCGGAAAACTTTTATTGCCGCTCAACAATTGCATCCCGACGCATATTTCACTTGCGTTTTCCCATAACCGTTAAAACTTTTAATATCATAAACATCCCACTTGATAATTTATCGCTAGTTTCACAATTTGAAATTAAACATTTTAGTGCGTAATATTTCAGTCTGGTTCGTCGAAGACGGAAAACACGTTTTTTCTCTTAGCTAATAACAATAAATCGGTACCGAAAGCGAAATTTTTAAAACTCCAATCGAGCACATCAAAGACATCCAAAAGGATGAAAAACGGTTAGCGAAAAAAACAAACGACTTGAGTTGAGAGAGAAGATTTACACGGTTGTAAACATGAACTTGAATTTTTCCGAGAAGAAAATTTGCGAGGTGAGAAAGAGAATAACAAGCCTCTTAACTCGGTTGGATAATTATCTAGAATAAATCATCTTGAGTTAATTAATGTCAAAATCTTAAGTAGATTATAAAAAAAAGTTTAATTTATTGCGATTAGAGCGGCATTGGAACGAGGATTATGTGACATAAGATATTCCGTAAAACTGGAGCTGGAGATTATGCAGAAGCAGAACTCGACACGTATTAGGGACAAAGTATTAGTTCATTTTAATGCCTTCTTGCAATTCTCATCAGGAAAGAGAGAATAGTATATAATTTAAATATACTATATTTTTTCCATAATAGATAATCTCTTGCGTATAATTCGAGAAATAAAATAATATAATTATTCTAGCTGTTATAAAAATATAATGTGCCTAATTAAAATGTACGATGGTTTTTGTTGCAATATTTTCATCTGAAGACTTTTTCGTTCATTTGTAATAGGAATTGTACTATGTTCATTAATAGGATATTTGAAGTCAGTGTCATTGCCTTAATCACATACATACGTGTTTATGTATTTAACGATTTATAATCAACTGCAATACACAAATACTATTGAATCCAATCGATCAAAAATATATTAGAGCTACTGATCTTGAGTATTTGTTTATTCAGATTCAGGGAATTCAAAAAACTTTTTTAAGAATGGAAACTTTTTCTGTGCACTATATTCTAGAAGTACTCATATGATATTAAGGATTTTAGCATAATATTATTCTGAAGATCCGAAATTTCTAGCTCCAGTTCTTCCATTTCCATTATATTTATTTGGCAAGTAAACGGATTGATAAAAAAGGAGACCATTGTCTCGATGATAATAAACTGCTGAAATCTCTTTTCTTGAAATTTCTTGGTTGATTAACAAATAATGATGTAAGTCGTGCTTTTTTTATGTGGTATCCTGTAGAACGCATCTACCGCATGGAAAAGTATATGTTTATTATATTGTTAGTATTATTTTTATATCTAGTGCTTTATAAATAGATCTTAAACATTTTGATGTACTGATTAAGTAAGATTGTTTGATAAAAAAAACAGCCTAGTTCGAGATACTAATACAATAATAAACAGACACGTCAATGTTGTATATATGTTGTGCGTAACAACGTAAATACGCACAGTAAACGCATAGAGATTTTCCTTGACATGATTTTTATACCAAATAGACTCAAAGCTTAAAAATGATAAACACTATAATTATATAGCTTCTATATTTATCCCAAAAATAAATTATATTGTTTTGTTATAGTTTCCTACAGATAAAAGAATTCCCAGACAATTTATCGCTATTTACACGGCGACTTATATCTCCTCTGATTTCATTTTTATACAAAACTTTTTTTTCATCATATAATATTACACTACATATAGCAGATAAATACATATAGAAACAAACACACTTCATACAAAAGCAAAGGGAATTTCTTTCCGGTAAATTCCTCTCTATTGTATGTATTTTTTTCAGTTTCCGCCTTTCTTCCATTCAAGGGTAAAAAGCGATACGAAAATGAGCGAATTTTCAAGGTCATCCATCTTTCGGACCTTGTGTGGATTTTGACCTTTTGTCCCCCTCGTTTTGGCACCCGGGACTTTGTGATTTATGTTGACAACCAACCGCAGATAGCCACACCGGTTGAAATGAGATAATTTGGTGATTTTGGGTCTTGGTCTCATCGTAGTCATTAGGATAGAACATGAAAGTGATGTTGTGTCGGTTAGAAGACAAAACGCTCCTAATTAATAGCTGACACACATTTGCGGAATATTGTATGGATAGTGTGATAACCCATATGTAGTATTATTAATTAAATTATACACGTACGATCTTGTGTAAACATGTATTTACTATGATTCGATAAACGTATAATTTTGATTCGATTGAAGATCAGAACTTTGGTGATAAATTTACAGTCCAAATACGAGCTTTTGCTCTGTGACGTAAAGTTTATTTAGTGACGTTATGTTAACTATTGCTATCTATGTAAATAGGATAATTTAATTGGATAAATATAAACGCCATATTGTATATGTTAAATTTCCCATCTGCTTAGAAAGATATATTAATTATTAATAATAATTTAAGTAAAACTATTCATTATCATAATAAATGTATCGATAGCGAATTTATCATGTGTTATACCTTGTCATTTATTTAATAAAATATTAGTAATTAAAAAAAGCATAAATTTAAAAAGTGAAGAAGAAAAACAATAAGAAAAAACTTTACAATTCACATTTTTCCTTAGTATAGTTCCAATTTTTATTAGTTTTAATTAAAAATATTAAAATTTATGACTTTTTGATTAGTATTATACTAATTTACATAAAACAATTTTGTCATTTTTCGTAACACACTAACCTCGTGTTTTAGAGACTATGATAAAGGCAGCTTAAAATTTAAATAGAACCACAAAATGCAGAAGCATTCAGCTAAATCCAGTGTTTCTTCATCTTTTCCTTTTTTATTTCTCTAAATAATTAAAGGTTTTATAATTTTCCTATAATTTATAACAAGAAATTTTAATTTTATATATTATTTTTTATTATATTGTAACTAATAACAAAATTGTAAACATGAAAGTGGGTATGTGTATGGTATAAGTGGTATCTTTGTAAAATTAGTTATATCATTTAAATACATTTTTTATATTAAAAAAAATAATAAAATATCCGCTCATTAAAAAGTAATAGTACATACGAAGTAGTAATCAAATTGCTATTTATTTACTATTTTTAATTACTATTTTTTTAGGTTAGGTTTTTATAATTACTATTTTTTTAGGTTAGGTTTTTTCCAGTCCAATTCTGTCTTTCTAACGTTAGTACCATTGTCTTTAAATACATTTCTAAGAAAGTGTTAAGTGATATTCTCAAACAGATAACATTGAATCCAACTATTGTCTTAACACTTTCGCGTCGGGTACAAATTGTAATAAAACTACTACTATGACGGGGCAGTTTTGCACATTTTCCAAAAACTTGCATTGTTTTTTAAAAATGCTTATAACTTGTAAACTAGTAGGAATTTTAAAACAAAAATTTAAGAGCTATTTCTTTATAACCCGAGGTATATAAATATTTAAAAAATCCTTAATATGTATGTAAGTTGAGCGAAGAGAACCTGGTTGTACGAATAAACGTATGCGAGCGTTTCTGCACCACGATAACACTCTACCATATATCGCAAAAATTAAAAAATCTTTCATATTCTTTATATATTACTTTATTATTTTTTTAGTTAATGTGACTTTATCTAGATTATAAAAATATAATTATTATGAGAAGGTAATCTCTGATTATCTTTTCTTGACACCAGCCATGTTTTATGTAAAACAATAAAAGTTGACATTAAGATGAAAAGATATTAAATCTAAAAATGAAAATTATAATTTGGAGTAATGCTTAATAAGTAATGGTTTTATTATAACCAATTTATTTTTGGTACATATATTTTTAAATATGCATATATAGTATATATGTATTACAATAAACCGATGGCAACATTATTTTTTATAGTTTCAGTTCTGATTCTTGCATATACATCTAATATACATTTGCACTATATACCTACAACATAAACGTATACTTTATTCGCCCCTTCGCGCAATTTGCATATAATTTTACCCTTTTTCGAAACAATCCCAACGCTCTCTCCTTTGACCCTCATTTGACAAAATCCAAACGAACCTCATAATTTATCAGATCAATGAGTGCTTACGTTGAAAAAAACCTAGATATTGTCTCATTTGTATTCTACAAATCTGTTCCAATTAACAATGCATTCCGAAGAGTTCACCAAGAGCTACAATAAAAAACTTTTGCCTAAGTGTCGAAGTATCCAAACCAGACGCAGCAAATAACGGCCGAAGTTTTGAAAACTCCGGTTGCGATTTCGACAATAAAGCTATTTTCACTTTTGGTTCCCCCCCCCCCACTCTCCCCCCAGATCGTTGTCATGAATCTTTCATGGTGGAACGGACGAAACCACTTGATATTCCATTCTGAATCATCGAGATGAACTTTTGCATCCGCCTGGCTACGTAAAATCGACGAGTTTGCTCAAGTCTAGTATCTCTCGTTTCATATAATGTGACTTTGAATGGATGGATTTATACATGTAGAACTAGAGACCATATATTGCATATACCGTAAATTTGAAAGGGCGGAATTTCATACATGTAGAACAAATTCTACTTTAAATTCTTTCAATTTAAATTTATTAATAATAATAAAAGTTTAAATATGTATGTACATATAAATTACCATTACGAATGCATAAAATATGCTATTGATTAATAATATATGTATATATATATGCATATATTTTTCACATATGTACATATATCATTGACCTGAATTTTATATTTTTAAGTATCCGCTTTATAACATCAAGTTTGAAAGCTTTCATAAATATGTGTTATTCTGATATTTTTGAATGCTTACTAAAAAAATTGTAAACATAAATGCAGTTACGCGATAGAAATTAAAAATCACAATGGTCCATATAGGATTTGAACCCAGATCTTTCGTACATTAGTCACCGACTTAAACCACCAATACATTGCTTTGATGTAGACAAGCGTCAAGTAGCTTATAAGTTTTTTTGTAATCAAGAAAGAAAGCTTAAGCAACGCTTATAATAATAAAATATAAAGTTTATTTAGACCAATTATTTTAAATCTTGCTAATGTGTAATAAGCACACTGTTTTCATGGTATCATTTAGTTCAGACGTTTTTTAAATTCTTGGGTATCACCAAATAATTAATATTCGCGTGTTTTTTGTTTGTCAACCCACTTTTGTTCGATGGTTGCTTTCTACTATTATATTATGCAGAAACCTCCACAAAATAAGGAAAAGTACACTATTTTTGACAGGCTCTATCTATTTTCGATTTATTAAGATGCAGATTTATTTTGTTAGTGTTTATTTAGGTATAAGATAGAAATAAAATTTTGATTCTGTGTTAGAGTATTTTAACTTAAAGACGTAAAAGGAGGGGATTATGAACCCAAGCCCAAAATTATAGGCGTGAGGGTGAAAATTGCGAAAGCTAAGCGCGAGATTATGAAGGCCTAGATGCGATGCGATCGATTAAGTTCACGAATAATTTTAAATCTATGAAATTATTTTGTGTATGAGAAATCGAAATTTGAACTTAAAATTATCTAAAACTAGATTTTACTAATTGAATTTTGAATATAAAACAATAAGTGTATTTAAGACGGCATGTGTGAGTGAAAATGTACCAAAAATTTATACACCCTAAAACTTTCATCGTAAAACTTTTCCTTTCGAATGCGCCAAAAACTTAAAAGTCGAAAACTTTTTTCGAGAAACTTTGTAAACTGAGACACGCATATTTCAGCGATTACTGAGCCTAACAGAGAATTTAAAAAGCTCGTAAAAATAATCTATATTTGTATATATAGTATTATATTGCGTTATTTATAAATGTAATTGAACTTCCTATAATATAATAACGTAATACGCAGAAAGTTTTCGCCAATAAAAAATAATTAGTTGCGGTAATAAATATTTTACGGTCTCTAACGCCACACAAGCGTCATAAATATCAATGACGATCATACATTATTTATGTTTGTTTTGACTACAATAAATCCCACACTAATCCAAATACTGTATCAAAGTTGTATCTGATATGTTATAAAACATTACACGTCAAGTAGTATACTTCTTTTTTCTATTTTATGATCTCAATGTAAAATAACAAGACGAAATCTCTTTATGTCATCTCTTCTCGAACACAACTTGTTAACAATATTATTTCTTTTTTCACTTTTTTATATCGCGTTTTTCATCCCTCCTCGTTATACGCCGCGATGACGTATGCCCGGAAAGCTCTCTTATATTAAATGTATGAGGGTGTGCGTGAAAGGGGTTGGAAAAAATGAAAAGTGAGAAGACACTCGATTTTTATTGTCTGCCATAAAATTTAAGATCAGAAACAAAAGATGACAGCCACTTTATGGCCAATCGTTACGCCCTTTAGCACCCTTTTTATACGCCATTTTATATGAGAATTATTTATTCATTCCTGTTTCAAGGTTAGATTTTAATATTTACTGTTAGGAATAATATATTAAAATATTGTATAAGCATAATCATATTTTCTCGTTTGAGGAAGATAACGCAAATGCTTAGACATCTGTTTTATTAGAAAATGTAATAGGTATTGTCTTTTACATTAAATATATTGATTTTTTATTTAACGATATCTCATGCATAAAATTGCAATAAAAGATTTATTTATTTATATTTTAGTTGAAACAATTTTATTTTAATAATTTCAACAATTAATTGTAAGCTTTTATTTGCTTTGTAGATACAAAGCGTTAAGCTTCTATTTAACTTGCGAGATTTTGATACATAATACAGAGCTATTGTAATTCATTATTTTGCGTTGTTTTAATTTGTTTTGCCATTTGCACATTTTTGTCGAATTTTATTTTTACGTTTCATTATAAATATAATATTATTTTACATTCCTTTTAATTAATTCAAGGTACATAATTTTAATGGAATTTTTAATCAATTAACGTTAGGTTTGCATCGTAGTCGTAATATCGCTATAACATTTTCTTTGATTTTTGTTATATAAATAATTAACATTAATATAAACAAATATATATGAATATTTAATCTATCGAAATCACAATACACTCATAAATATATCTGATATATTCACATTTAATTCATTATCGTAAATTGATAGCGATTTAGATTCATGTTTTGATAAATAGTTGAGATAGATCACATTATATAAATAGCCTCTGGACCCTTCATAAAGCTTCCCCCAACAACCACAAAAAGTACACGATTCTCCTCTCTGAAGATCTTGTGAAATATAGTGCCATTTAAATATTTATAAAAGTGCACATTTACCTAGCCTAGTATTTCTTAAAAACCTGAATTATTATAACATAATTAACAGTGAGTTATATCTAATAAGGATAAAAAAAATTAAAACGTGAAAATATTTATATGACAGTTATTAAAAATATGATGTTCTTTATCAATATAATATAATATTTCAATATATAAATTATCGTAGATAGTTTGCACCCTATGCCAGCTGATTGTTGAAAGATTTATTATATATTACCTCTTCGGTGGTTCCTCAAAGATCCAACCTGATCCCTCTGCTCTTCGAGCTATTTATTAATGATATAAATATAGCAGTTACAAATGCAAGTTCTGTATGCAGATGATTTAAATATGTTTAAAATGCATTCGATCTGTTTCGGACTACTTCTCTCTAGAGTAGTTTTGATTCTCTGTAAAGATGGGCTTCCGCCAACCATAGAAAGTGCCATACTGTGTCATTTTCACAACCCCGGTCACCATCAGCTTATCATTAAAACATTTTGGCTAAAGAAACTCCAATTAAATATCTCGGAATCATTTTTGAGAACGAATGGAGATTCTCTCTACACGTAAACGACGCCTGCGGCTTTGTAATGAGGAATGCATTTCACTTTAACGATCCGTCAGTTATTTGCGTCCTTTGGTTCGTAGTGTTTTTAAATCGGAATCAATAATTTTTTACTACGTATTTTTTAGCTTATTATTTTTAAATGTATTGTACTTTTTTGTATATTGTAATAATACATTTTTTGCGCATAGTTGCGCATTGGGGAACCCTGTTTAAATTTATTTATTTTTAAATAATAAAAACACTAAAATTCTGTATGAGTAATTTATTAGCGAATATTTTCATTTTTTTTTAAATATTTTCGTTCCACATTACTACGTATATTTTCCTTTAAACATACCTTTTCGTTTGATTAAACATCTGTCGAAATCGACTTCTTTAAGAACGAAATAAAATAAAAATCTGAATTCCATGTAAAACTGTGCCTAATCAATATATCGGAACATCGATCGTCCGTAAAAAAGCTATCTTTACGTTTATTAAATAGACGTCTTTGTGTGATATGTACATGTTATAAAGAGTGTCCCTAAGCACCCGATTTATCGCGTCCAATCTCTGATGCTTCACGTAACGTGAGGGGCTTCTATGAGGGTCATTATCGATAAAACCTTGTGTACATACATCATTGGAGAAATTAAGGTCCGGCACTTAGACACAAAGGTCACATAAAACCGAGTAAATAAAATAGACGACATTTACGACGAGCGATGACGAATTTTCGCAGGCGCTGTGGCAATTTTCACAGGTATTAAGTTGCCCAGATCCACCCAATAAACCTTTGTCGATGTTTTGGATTTCTCTTAAAAGCTTCGATGTTGACAAATTATTACGGATAGGGAGAGAAACGAAGACGATCGTGAGAAAAAAAACAAGGTTCAAAAGTTCAATGAACACATTTACATCTTATTTGAAAATAAAGTAAATATATTTTTAAGTAAAATATACAATAATATAATCCTCTATAATATACTTTGATATATAAATATATCTCATACTTATAAATAGATTTTAATTAACATGTTTGTATTACTATTTATAATAGTTGGAAAAGGTTAAACTAATTTTTAATATAGCTTAAAATAATTTTTGGATTACGTGTTTTCTTAAGAATAAATGTTAAATATAAATTTAATTTAACTTATAGTATGTATGTGTGTACCCATAAAGGCTTAATTTGTATTCCATGTCATATCACTTTTTATTTATAAAAAGTCTTACAAGGGAAATTCCTGACCCGTGACATTCTTTCATTAACAATATAAAATCTTCATGGTCAAAGGAAGCCTTTCCAGTTTTCTTCATTTATTTGTATATATAAACATAGCAAGGGTTGTTTGTGATACAACTTACATATATATAGTATACCTTTATGTAGACTATTCTAATAAATCAATATCAGAAATTTCCAAATAATGTTTTTAAATATAATTTCAAATATTTGACTATAACATTCGGTGTTTTCATATGAGACTACAACTTTATTAATCAAAGTGTGCTCCATTT